>NC_056729.1:1684809083-1684849083 GCF_019279795.1 Protopterus annectens
GGTCAGGAAATCAAAGTTCCAGATAGTCATTGTTCAGTCTATTCTGCTGCTTCTGCGTAAGGACTATTGGATGTGCTCAGATCTGAAGGACATTTGCTGTCACATAAAAATACACTCCAGAAGATTCTTGCACTTCCAGGTAAATCTTTCAGACACTTGGCATCACTGTCAACTTTACAAAGTCTCACCTACTCTCATGTAAGACAGAGTTCATAGGTATGATTCTCGACACTGTGTGAGAGACTGCAGCCCTTTCCCAGTGCAGAATAACCACAATCCAGGAACAAGTCCTCTTTTTCTGGATCAGGACAGTGTGCCTGCCCATCTCATCCTACAGGTTCTCATGTTGATGGCAGCAGCCATTCAACTAGTCCCCTTTGCCACGTTTTACATGCATGTGCTCCAGTGGACTCTGGCGGTACAGTGGTTTTTCTTAGTCTTCACCCCATGTCAACCTTAATTCGAACCTCTCTGGTCTGCAAGCATCACCTGACCTGGTGGGTCCAGACTAATGATCTCCTGTTGGAGACCTTTTTTGCCTACCGCAACCCCAAACTACACTGACCACGGATGCCTCCCTGCTGGGGTGGGGTATTTCCAAGGAAGGACGGTTCAAGGCATGTGGTCCCACATCAATGTCCTTGATGAGAGCGGTCCTACTAATGTTGCAAGCCTTTCAGGGCTTTCTCCCACTCGAGACGGTGGTGATTCAGTCAGATGACATGGCAGTGCTTTTTCTAAGATTATTATTATAGGTTCGTAGGTAGGTACTAGGCTGGTACTAGGCTGTCTACCCTGGGGGCCTATACAAGCCTAACCAAAAAGGTTCCCTGGCTTTCGCCACCCAAGAAAATTATTTTCCTGTGCCCCTGTCATTGTCAACTATGTAACTTTTTTTATCTGGACATTGGTCTGGTCTTCTCTCCTAGGTTATGCCAAGCCTTCCTCAAAGTGTTCTTGTTTAGGCCTCCAATCAAGGACCCCTCTGTTCCATGGGATCTTACATTGGTTCTGCAGTCCCTGACTCTACCCCCTTTTGAACCTGCTGCAGCTTTTGACATCAAGTTCTTCTCTTGGAAAACAGCTCTCTTGGTTTTCGATAAGGATCAGGTTTCTCTTGCAAACCTAGTAGTGTGCTCTTTCTGCATCTTTGGCATTCTGGGCCAGTATGTCCTTGGACAGTATTTACGCCATAGCTACTTGGTCAAACCCTCGCACCTTTTGTATCGCATTACAAGTTTTATCTGGTATCCACGGGAAGGGTCTTGTTTAGTTCTTCGGTGCTCTGGCATGTCCTATGTGACCACCCAGGATTTTGAGGTAGCTGGGAACTCTGACCGATCAGTGATAACTGACACCAGCAGTGCCATTATTTATGTACTCACCATAACTTTGAATCTGTGCTATCCAGTGCATTATTAATCACGTTACCACCCTCCATCCCCCTCCTGGTGGCCAGGAGAATCTTGGGACTGTCGTGTGAGTATGGGATATGGTTACCGGGATGATATTTGGTCCGTGTTCGGACTAGTGGTTGGTAGACTTGATCTGGGGATTGTGGGTAACAGGGAGGGGAGAGGCTCAAGCTCAGGAGCTTCTGTTAACTTTTGCCTGCTTTGATCTGAGGTTGGGTCCTAGACCCATCCGTGATTGACACTGGATAGCACAGATTACAAGTTATGATATGTAAATGACCCCCCCCCTCTCTCTGACAGACACCTAGATCAATACTTTCCTGTACTGCTGTGGTTTCACTTTCAAAAGCTTTTATCCCAGTGTGACAAAGGGAGATGGTGCTAGCACAGTTATCTGGAATTTTGTAAATGATTGTCATTTGTGAATATCAATTGATGGTTGGGATGGGGACTGTTCGCATGATGGTCCTTTACAGTGAGAAGGGCCCAGAGACTAATGCACATTAGTGTAAAATATATCTGCAGGGCTCATAGAAGAGCGAAGTTAAATTCCATGTAAGAGTAGAGGGTTAAGGAAGGAAAGAAGTAAAGCTAATGAGCCAGCAAGTAGTAGGTAGGCAGAGAGAAGAGAGAGGAAATGAATGTGACAGAAAGTAGTAGGTAGGCAGAGAGAGGAAATGAATGTGACAAAGTAGTAGGTAGGCAGAGATACTGGAAAGGAAATTATAGTAATAGAAAAATTAAAGGCGAAGCACAGGAAAGGTAAGTCAGGTGTTGGGGTTGTTTGTTTGGGTACAGGAGCATATCCAATGAGAGGATAGATGTAGTTTGAGGAATGTTTTAAAGCAGGCAGGATTGTAGATGGTCCTGAGTGCAGGGTGGGGATTGTCCCATGCCTTGGAGGCAGTATAGAAATACAATATTTGGCCGGCTGATAATTTGGGTTTCTCGATGGACAGTAACATTTTGTTTTCTGACCTGAGGTGTCGGTTAGGATGGTACATGGTCGGTATGGAGGAGAGGGGAGGACAGGTTTTTGGATGATAAGGTTGTGAGCTGTAATTGACTGTAGAAAAGAGTGTGTGGGAGTTCTAGCCAATTTAGTTGAAGCAGAAGGGAACAATGATGGGTAGAAAGTTTACATTAGTAGCATATTTGGTGACACTGTAGCAAAAGTTTTGTTCTCTAGGAGGACTGAAGACTGGTCAAGATGGGAGCACTGTATAGCAAGGTAGGGAGCAGGAGGGAAGAGCCAGGGCTTTCTTAGCAGAGAGGCTAAGAAAATAGTTCTTGTATAGGGCACCCAGTTTTTGGGTGAGATGCTGTAGTGCAGTGGCAGATTTAGAAGAGCAGATTATAGTGGAGTCCTCAGCATATTAGATAATAGTACTGCGTGGGTAAGAGTGGTATGGAAGTTAACAAATATGCTGAATAAGACTGGACCCAGTATTCAACCTTGGGGAACACTGGTATTAGTATTTAGGAAAGAGGAAGAGGGGTGTTGCCATATCGTGGATTGCTGCCCATTACTGAGGTAATTAATAAACCACTGTAGGGTAGGGAGAGGTAGGTTTAGGTCTGAGAGTTTAGTAAGCATAAGGGAATGGGATAGTGTTGAAAGCCTTTGATAAATCAGTCAAGAAAGAGTGCTGGAAATAAGGAGCTCTAAGGAGTCGGCATCTCGAGCCCTGCTTACGGTACACAAAAAGGAAATTGGTGCTATGTCCAGGCCTAAAGCCATGTTGAGTGGGGGAGAAGATGAGAGAGCAACTGAGAGTGAATACATTTCTATAGTATTTTTGAGATGGGGAGAGAATGGCAATAGGGCGGAAGTTAGGAATGTCTGAGTTAGTGCCACCTTTATGGAGAGGAAGGACAAAAGCCTTTTTCCAGATATCGGGTATGCAAGATTCTTATGGACCTATTGAGGAGGATGCTAATGGGATATACAATGGAGGAAGCAGAGTGTTGCAAGTATTCTGCAGGTAAGTGATCTAAGGCATTGGTACAGGGTCAGACACTACTCGTCTTTAGGAACAAAGCCAGTAACCTTTTTTGGTTTAAGATGTTCAGAACCCATCCTTTTTTCTCTGCAGTGTCCATTGCATTAAGGTCTGGATGGTGACTTAGCCTTTTAATGACTGGTGTACTTAGATTCTTCGGGTTTGTTCTAAAAGCCCATTGTCTAGGCAGTGTTGGCATCTGTAATGAACTTAAGGAATGTCTTGTGTATCTCCAGATCTAGAATTTCCTTTCCTAGTTCTGTATGCAGAACCTTCCTTTCCAGAGCTGTTCAGATTTTGTTTAGATCACACTGAGGTATTTGCCACAACCAGCACCTATGTGATGCAGTTCGGCAGCAGGATGGCTCTCTCCCTAGTACCCTCTGCCATTTTGTCTTATTTATATTTGTCACATAGTCAGTGGCGACTTTGTACTAGTTGACCCCCCCTCCAAAGCTGTTGCAAGGACAGGAAATTGTATTGGTGATTGCTGAGATGAGGTGTTTGGTCATGCAGGTTTTAGGGGGTATTGAAATATATTTTTGCGAGGTTGGGGGGGGGGTCCACCAAGTTTTCAAGCGGATAACAATTTATAATGGTCTGCTTAACAGAGTTGCCATAGATATTTAAGGCTGGTGCAGATACCTGGCATTTCTCTCTGCAGAGATTGCAAACTGTATCCCTTGAGTGTGTAGCTAGAGTCTGGTCAAAGTGGTAATTCAGCCTGTACAGGAGCTTGTTTACTGGTTAGCAGTAGTGGCAGTTGCATACTGCTTTGCACCACAGATGCATTACATCACTTTTGGGTACACTAAGTTCCACTTGCTCAAGATGAGCAATTACTTGTGATTGCAGTTTAAATGGCTTGTGAAGAGTCTTATTGAAATGTATATGGCCCCAAGTTCATACTAGGCAGTCAATGTGCAGACCATTGCGGTCTTATTATCCCATCATATTCAAAAGTTTCTCCAGCATCAGAGGGTAATAAAATATCAAGGATGAATGATTTGAGGCTGCATATCTTTTTAGGTTCATCTGGAATGTGGCAACAAGGGTATGCTTGACATGTACTGGAAGTTTATCCCAGAGGTAGGGGATACACTTGGATTTAAATCTAGCCTGAACTAAGAATTTGAGGCCACTGATCTTTTAAGTTGGAAACCATTGAGGTCTCTCAAGTTGAGTGATTTATTTTTAGGCAAATATTTGCCAAAATGGTTGGTATTCAGTAATTGGGTTAAAATAAGAGTAAGAGAATCTCTTCTTTGGAACTAGAGGCAAATCTTTTGGAAGTTAGATGAGGGTTGTATAAGGCTTTTAACTACTGCAAAGACATGATGGTCAGAAGATAAGGATTCATTAACAAGAATGCCTAGGGGCATCGGTGGCGTGTCATTGGAGGGATGTCTCCTCTATAGTCTATAGAAAAGTGTTTACCAAAATGAGCTACACTATATCTTTCACAATTTGAGACCATTCTCCTTAAACCTATTGTACGGTCTGTTATGAAACCTATTATAAGGTCTGTTATGGAGTATTTTTTTCTTTTTTCCATTGAGACATAAACTTCCCACTTTAGGAAATGACCTGAATGTCCCAGAACCACATGCAAACAGTGCTGGCTTGAAGAGCTGAGAAAATGGGTGCTAAATAGAGCCCAACACTTGGCCTCATGGTAAAGGAAGCTAGCATTTTGGGTAGCTACTAATCTGGTCCTGGGAGTCACTGAGGAATCTAGCTTAATTTCCCAACAGCATGTCTTAAGTGAGTAGTTCATTGTCACATAATCTGCATATGGAGTCAGAGAATCAAGCCCTGAAATAAACAAATTGGCTCTTTAATAGTTTTGGTAGTTTGATACTTTAAAGGTTTGACTTTGCACAGGATTAAACCTAATTGTTTTGGTACTGATGATGGTGCACAGTTGCAGCTATAAGCAATTCAAAGAAGTCTGTGCCCAAACGGAGACTGGAGTCTTGTACCCTTAGCTCAGAGGATCAGGCTTTTAATCTGCATTATCAAAACGTTTGTTACCAAATGTTTTGGAAGTAAATGTATTTATTTTTGAAATGTTGACACTGTTGGTACCACTAGGTAAGCATCTTCTTTTCAGGGGAGACTGGAGGTAGTTTTCGTACTAACAAGGAAATTTGACCAGGTGCTGGATAACTTCACACTGTTCTCAAGGAGTGTTGTATGTGATATTTTACGTTGATCTGAGCTGCGACCAGCTGGGGCGGATGAGATCTCAATTTGTCTAATCTAAAGTGCGGATGAGACCTCAGTTTCTCATCTGATGTGCAGCCCCCCACCCAGTTATGCTGCCCTACTGTGTTAATGAGATGAAAGCTTAAAGTGAACTTAAGTCAGATTTTGAGTTGGCAGGGGATAGAGCTCCTCGGAACACAAGTATCTATGCTACACTTCATAAACTTGTTCGATTTAAGGTCCCTAGTATAACTATTCATTATTTGATGGTTTAATAAGTACTTGCAGCTGGTGGAAGCCAATTCCCAGTATGTAGTAATGTGTCTTAAATGACCTCTCGCTGATCCTGATAGGCAGAGGGTGTAGTTGTGTAGCCCAGTTTTAGTTATGAGGGAGCATTTCATTTGTGAAGCGTAATTTCCTTGATTTGGCAGTTTTGAAAGATGTCAGTGCAGTTATAATCCAACAGTTTATTTTGACTGTGTTAACTGTGCTGCATATTTGCAATTGAGAAGTTTTTGTAGTTCTAATCCAGTTTGGTTTCTTGCAGGGAGCTGAAAAGTACTGATGCTTCTGGATAGCAACTTTGTACAAACCCAGTTTCCTGGCACATTATATTTTCCTGACTTTAGTCTCTTTAGTGCCCTTTGGAGGGTTTCTGCTGCTATGAGCACCCTTTTTCTTTCTCCATTAGCAACAGCTTTCTTTGAGATGCAAGTTGAATTTCTGCTACTTTTTCTGGTCAGTTTTACATTTTCAGATTTTTAACTGTTGTGCAGTTTACTACGAGCTGAGCTGTTTGTTGCTTAAACATTAAATCTTTTTTTCTTTCTCTGCAGGAAAAAGCCCACTCATGTTAATGTCAACTGTTGGTTTTGTAACCAGAATTCTGTTGTTCCATATGGAAATCGAAATTGCTGGGATTGTCCTAACTGTGACCAGTACAATGGCTTTCAAGAGGTAAGATATGGTAGAAGACAGATCTTTAAATATCTGTATTGTGTACTAAACTCTTGTAACATTGTACTGCAGTATTTTCCAAAATGAATCCTGCATGGCAGATTGCATTGCCCAGTTTTCACTGGGGGACTATTAAGTGGTAGGGGACTGGGGGGGGTGTTACTGAGAAGGCCGTAGAATTGCAGTAAGTGTCATAGCAATTTAACACAGTAAGTTAAGACTCTGTCACAGATGAGCTTATGTTGAAACTCTGTGTGTATAATGAACTGTGAGATTCTGAGGAAGTCTCTTAACAGGTAATGTTGGGATTGCCTTTGAAAATGGACACTTATCTAGTGGCTTTACTGTGTTTGCAAATTGGATAAAGTAGAAATTTTTAATTAAATTGGATATGACTGACTGACAGAAGAAACCCCCTCAGCCATGGTCTGTCACTACTGCATTGGGTTTAACTTTCTTGGTTATGCTCAGTCTTTTTAACTCCCTGTACCTAACTGCATTTCTCTCTCTCCTAACCTGTCCTAACCTGCAGTAGGACTTCACTCCTATCTTGGTGTACTCTTCTACTTTGCCCCTGTGCAGTGTGATCTGTTGCCCTTTTTTTTCTTCTCTCCACCTTTCTGCCACCTCCCCTTCATTCTCGTGGTTTCACACTCTGCTTTCACAATTTCTTCTAAGGTGGATCGTTCACAAGAAGTAATTGCCCCCTCCCCCAACATGTGAGTTTCACCTCCTGCCCCCCAGGCCCATTTGACATCCCAGATACTTCTCGCACCCGACACCTCCATAGATAGTGTTTAAAGGCCCTATCCAAGGCAAAGAACGCAGCTTTCATGGGCCCTGGTAGTATCCCAGGCTGTATTTTGCATCATCTCCAGCAAGAACTAGCTTCCAAATTGAGCACCCTATTCAACCAATAAAGTACAGGCTTCATTCCAACTGAGTGGAGAACTGCCATTGTCATTCCCTTGCACAAAGGTGGTGCCACTACTGACCCTGGAAACTATTGCCCCATTAGCTTGACAAGTCTAATCTGTAAAGCCATGGAGTGTATTATGCTGGATGTCCTAACCAAGAACATAGGCAATCTTCAAGCACTTGACCCCGCCCAGTTCGGATTCAGCAAGGGTAGATCTTATCTGTTGAATCTTTGAGACTGTCACCAACCCACTGGATGAGGGAAAGTCGGAACATGCAGCTTACCTTGACTTGGCCAAAGCCTTTGACACAATCCCACACTCAGACCTCATTGAAACGCTAACGCAGCTTGGCATAAATCCCCATCTAGTCAGGTGGGTGGCCAGCTGGCTCATTGGACCCACAAGGTCAAAATAGGTGCCTCCACCTCTGAGAGCAGACCTGTCACTAGTGGTGTTCCCCAGGGATCTCTCCTGAGACCTCTACTGTTTGGCATCTACTTTTCAGAGGTCCAGGCAAAGACAAAAGGCCTGTGGCTGACCAAGTTTGTGGATGACTGTAAGTTGGGTGCCGTCATTGACTCCCCAAATAACATCCTACAAGATGGTCTCACAGCAAGAAATGACTGGTGCCAAAGTCATGGTCTTAATACATTTTTTTTGCAATTAACTTATGCCATTCGGCAAAAACATGGCCCCTACTGATTACCACATCAGCACAACCCTCTAAGCACAGAACCTGTGATGAGAGACTTGGGTACACAGGTTGACAGCAGTCTTTTATCCGACCATGTATTGGCAGTGGTAAGAAAAGCCTTTTACTTGGTTCATCTCGTAAGTTAAGGGATTGCATCCAGAAAATATTACCTCTATACTCCTCCCTCATTAGGCTAATGAGTACAATGCTCCATTTGGTATGGATGTCTCCAAATATCTGCACCAACTGTAAAGGCCACAGAAATATCTCTCAAAAGGAATCCATGGCTCAAATCACTCCCTCTACTCTGTATCATATAGATTGTTCTGAGGTGATCTGTGTCTCGCCTACAAGGCAGTCTAAGACCCTGATCTACTAGAGATGCTCTATATCTGCAGTTCTTCCAGTCAGGATGAAAATAGATGAACGTGCATGGGTTTTGTTCAAGCAGCTTTATGTACAAAAACACATCAGGATTGAGGCAAATAACTAACTTAAACAGACTGACTATTTCTTTCATGCATGTTCACACTCTGGCTACACACTCTAAATGGCACTGAAGCTAATATGTGCTGACCTTGGAAATGCTTCTTAAAGGTACAACACATTGCTTCATTGACTACATTGATTGACATGTAGTAAATACAAGATGATACTTTGACATGCAGTTATACAGAATTAAATACATGTAGACAATTTATGTCTAGGTTGCTGCGTATTTCACACTAGGCCTAGAGATGCAACCAAGTTGTGTGATATAAAATGGAGAATTAAGTTTAGCAACTGGGACTGTCTGCTGAATGTTCAAACTTAGGGACATTAGGAATGGAAGTAGAAGTTAAGGCACGTTCTGCAACAGGAACACTGTCTGGATTGCTCTGAGATCTAGAGTCTGTATCGCAGTACAATGCTGGGATATTGTTTCTGATACAGGAAGATGTCTGAGATTTCTCTTGTACTCCACATCCTCCGATTCCACAAAATAGAATCTCTGCTTGGCAAGTATACCTGTTAGTTGACCAGTCCGGTCAAACCTTTTTCGCAGTTTGTATCCTCACTGTCTCAACTTTCAATGGACATTTTATCATTACCGGACTTCAGAAGGAATGCTTTCTGAATAGTTGGGCTTTGATTGCTCTGTTCTTGGCTTTAGGCCTCAACAAATGAACTGTGATAGGCAAGGGTTTTTCTGGTTTGGCTAGATAGAGCAGGTGAGTCAGGTATGTCCTCACTGGGTAGGTTTCTGAGATTAAGTAAATTTAAAAAGACCTCAGTGTTATCACTCTTTGACTTCTGTAGTAATTGCTTTGTACTCTATTCACATTCAGCTAGACCATTTGACTGTGGGTATTCAGGACTACCTAGTAACATCAACGTCTCATTCTTCTGCAAATTTCTGAAACCGTTTACCAGAAATTTTGAGTTCCAATGTCAGAGTGAAGCTTATGTGGACTGCCATGGACTGAGAAATGAAGTTTCAACTTGGTAATAACAGTAGTAGACATTAGGTTAGACAACAGATCAATCTCAAACCAATTTGAATTAAGTGTCTACCAAAACAAAGTAATGCTGATTGTGCTAGTCAAATACGTCGGTGGCTGCTGTTGGTCAAGGTAGGTCAGGAACCTGACTTAACTGAAGTGGCTCTTTTTGCAGATGCAGTCTAGTAATACACACTGAAGAAGATGAAAGTACTTTGTCGATCTCTTTTGCTAGAGAAGGCCAAAATACTAGTCCTCTCGCCCTTTTGGTAGAGTTGGACCCTCTGTGACCACAGTGCAAAATTTGGATATATTCACATTGTAAGGAAATTGGAACAATTATCTTTCATCAACATAGTATCTTTGTAAGGAAAATGAATTTTTTCTTCGGGGGGGGGGGGGGGTACACTGGATTGCTTTAGCCATCCTATTTGGATGTAGTGGTTGAGCTTTTTCAAAACAGGATCCGTCTTTGATCTCTCAGTTCATAAAGTCTTGTGGTTGAAAAATTACGCACTTCCATGACGTCGAAGTCCAAATTCTCTGCATCATGCTGTTCTGTTGTATTTCTGGGTGATCTGGATAAGGTATTAGCTAGATATAGAAGTTTACCTTTTGTATCGACCATTTTGAAGTTGTACTTTTGTAATTTGAGCATCATTCTTTGCAATCGTGCTGTAGCAGAATGCATAGGCTTCTTTAAAATAGTAGCTAGAGGTTAATCCGTTTCAATCTGGATATCTTGACCATAAATATAATTATGAAACTTTGAACATCCAAACACAATTGCCAGAAATTCCTTCTTAATCTGAACATGTTGCATTTCAGCTTGGGTAAGAGTTCTAGATGCATAGGCTGCTGGTCTGCCTGCTTGAACTGTGCCAAGACCAAACTTTGCATCACAGGAAAGTGACTGGTTTATTGGCATCATAGTACCTTGGTGTAGGTGGACTAGCAATTTTCTGCTTAAGATCATCAAATGCTCTCTGGTGCTGATGTTCGTGTTTCACTGTTGCAGTCCTTACAAAATGGGTTATCTGGCTCCCAGTAGCCCACAGTCGGCCAGAATACCAAAGCCTTGGTATAAGACGTCTGCTACCTCTGGCCGTAAACCTGACGTCAGGTATAAAGGAAGGCAGCCAACGTCATTTCCTCAGTCTTTCTTGCTGCGGAGCCCGAAGCAGAAGCAATTCGCACGAATGCTGTTCGCACGAATGCTGGTCGGCCGATTTTTACCACCTTTTGTATTCTGACTACTTCAGTTTGACATCCTCAGCTAAGTACCCCATTGGGGACCCTCTTTTCTTGCTTTAATGAATGTCTGAGAAACTGTCTTGCCTGCGGAAAACTGATTTCACACCGTGATTTTCATTCTTAACTGTGTCACTTGCTTAGGCCTTGAGCACAACATCCCTAATTGTGATCTCTGTGCTTCTTTTAATCCGCATACCTTACGCCATAGAACTAAAATTTTATATAAGCATTTCTGAGTTTGGCCTAGGTTCATTGGTATGGTGTCTTCTGGTCTCCCGACTTCCGATTGTTTCTAAGAAGCGTAAGGATAAAGACCGCGACAGGCCTAAGGTCAGGTTGGCTGATTTACGTTCCTGTTAAGTTGGTAGTTGGACCAGTGGTTTTCAGGTGCTTTCGCAGCCCCTGCAGTCCATGGATGTTCAGCCGCAGGCCTCTGCTGAGACCCTTTGAGTCCTCCATGCCGCAGGATTCTACTTAATTTTCTGATCCTCCGCCACTTGCTACCTTCAGTGGGGCTGGAGCCACTAAGCAGGCCCTGGCTTCTGAGGCCTCTCTTCAGCCAGAGACCAGACCCAGACCGAACTTTGTTCAGACTACCGCTGTGACTAGCCCTCCTGAGTCCCTCTGGCTTTCTAGCAGACCTTCCAGCCACATATTTCCTCAAAAGCAGGTGCCGGCCTTCCCTCAAATTCCTCAGTCACAGATGATTAAAATGGCTAGTGATCTTTTGACTCTTATCCGGGGCTTTCAACCTCCTCCTAAGAGGGCTAGAGAATTGTCCCCTGAAGTTTTGTCTCCCTCAGGTTCTGAGGTTTCCAGAAATTCTGCTGATGAAGAGGAAGACTCTCAACTTTATTCTGGTTTTGAGGATTCTGATGCAAAATCTTTTCCTTCTGCCTCAACTCAAGAATATTTTTTCTTTTGGAGATGCTCTGAATACTCAGAACATTTCAAGTGGGAGAGTCAGGACTATCCTCAGCCTAAGAAAAGGATTAAGGAGTTCTTGGATTTACCACAGCATAAACCTCTGGCTATCCCTCCGGTGTTGGAAGTAGTTGATAATGTTTTCATGGCAAATTCTTTGACTCCTAATTCTGTTCCTCCTGCTCCCAGGAAACCTGTTTGGTGTCAGAGTTCCTGATTTCTCATTAGTTTTATTTTTAGGGATCCTACTGCTGATCCAGAGACTATATTTCTCAGGGCCCTAAAGGTGTTCAGGCTACAGTTGCAAAAAAATCCTGTTCCCTCTGATAGAAAATCTAGGGCCTTGGACAGGTGGGGAAAAAAGGTTTATACCACTACCACCCTTGCTATTAGGTCTGTTAATTGTCTTTTTCATATGCTTAAGTTTCAGCAGCATACATTGGAGGCTGTTGAGGCTAAAATTGCTGGTGTTCCTTCCCTGGCGGAGAGTAAGGACATGCAAGATTTATTGAATTCTGCCACTCTTGTGACCAAACATTCTTTACACTGTGGTTTTGAGAGTTTGGAGGCTTCTTGCAGGGCAATAGCCACTAGACTGTTATCCGAAGACATGCTTGGCTCAAGGAACAGCCCCTTTCTGAGCCTGTTAAATCTAAGTTACTGGATGTACCTTTGCATAAGGACAGTCTTTTTGGTAAAGTAGAAGAGGTCTTGAAAAAATTGGTGAATAAAGCCAAATCTATGCAAACATTTTCTGCAAGTTCAGCCTCCTCATTTTAGTAGGCATTACCCTTCTAAGAATTGGACTTTTCCTGACTTTTCCTATGTACAAGCACCCCTGGATTGAGGCAAATAACTAACTTAAACTTTTAATCTGACTTTCTCATACATGTTCACTGTGTGGCTGCACTCTCAAAATGGCACTGAAGCTAGCACGTGCTGACCTTAGAAATGCTTCTTAACGGTACAACACACCATGCATATTCTTCAGTAGCCTTAAGTCTAATTCCTAGCACATTACCCGACCGAAAGGCCTAAGTCGTAATATGTGACATTAACAAAACCTGCTGGTCGCTGAGCTCTAGGCATTTTTTCTTGTGGGTAAGTGCTTTCGAGTTAGTCCAAGTTAGGTGCCTTGTTTTCCCTTTTGTACCTCCCCTAACCTCACGCGCATCAGTCGGTCAAAAAAAAAAAAAGTTTAAAGTTGGTGTTTTGTACAGTTTCCCCTCCCTTGGCCTTCTCCAACTGTTGTAGTTAGCGTGTGTGGGTGGGTATGCGTGTCTGTGTGGGGCTTTCTTTAGACATGGCAGAGACCCCAAAACCAGTCTTTAGTGCATGGAATGTGGCCATAAGCTCTCTCCAGCCGATGGCCACACTTTTTTGTATGCTTAGGACCGGCCCATTTAGACACAGCCTGCTCTCTGTACGGGCTTTAACCCAAGAGCCCTCAAGGACAGGGGCGGGGGCTAAATTGGTGATGAAAGGGCTCCTGCCTGTGTCAGGGATGGCTGTCCCTGTTGCTGCTGCTTTGGTAGCGGCTGCTTACCATATAGTCCCCTCCCCAGGCCTCTGATTCAAATCCCCGGCTCGAGGCCTTCGGAGGGGGAGAAGACACCAGGCAAAACAAGAAAGCGGTTCCCTGACTACTCTGGTCCATCGGGTCCTCCCCCCAAGTCCACAACTCCTCGACCCAGTACCCCGTGGCTCCACTCACCCATGTTCTCCCCGGAGCAGACTTGAGTCTAGGCCACTATCGAGAGCCTCCCCTCACTGGCAATCGCGGCCAGTGTCTGTGTCTTCCTCCCATTCCACCCGCAGTTTGAGCGAGTCAGATATGGATAGGATGATGCGGAAGTTCATCCGCATCCAGATGGGAGTCTTGCCTGCCCCCTCTCCCTCCAGAGCGGGGAGCTCGCAACCTTTTTTTCACCCCCATAGCTCCTTCTCTGACCCAACCCTCTGTTTTTGGAGTCTGTGGATCCGAGAGTTCTTGGGGTCGTGAGGTCTGGGCCAATGGTACCTTGTACTTCTACACCAGCCATTGCCTTGAGCGGGTCAGATCTGACTGGATCTGATCCGAGCTCTCTGAGCCATAGCCTCTGCGTCAGATCCAAGGGGGCGCTGTTGGCTCAGTTTGTCTGAGTGCAGTCTCTCCCCTAGGTATCTCTGTTCCAGGAAGCTCGGCTCTGGCTCCCCTGTTGGACCAGAGGGGAGTGGCTGCATCACTCGTTTCACAGGATGTCCACTCTCCTTTGACATTTGTGGTGGAGACTGTCTTCTCGAGTGGGTCAAGACTCCTGACAATTTCCTCTTCGGAATCTGTCCAGACTCCCTCTGTTCTGGATATGGCACTAACTTTCCTGTCATCTCGGGAACAGCCCGTGCTTGACTTGCCCCAGGGAGCACCCACTAGGGAAGAGCAAAACATTTTGAGAGTCCCTCTGAGTCCCATTGAGGAGGTTCCTCGCAAGCAAACGTGTAAAAGGAGGCACTTGGATTCTTCTCCAGAGTCCCACACTGACTTGGAGGAAGGGGAAGGTTCCCCCAGGTCACCCCCCCAAAGATGACTCCTTTGGAGACCTCCTGGAACCCCTATGCCAAAGAGGGGGGCGGTCCACCAAAAAACAACCCAAGACGAGTAAGTGTTCCTGGGGGCATTTGGCACGGGCCCATCTACCTCCTGGGTGCCCTTCCTGCAGATACACTAGTGGACCTTATCACCTCCAGAGCGTGGTAGGAGCTGGACACCATGGAGCTAATCCCAAAAAGACAAGATAAAATTCTTATTCCCCCTTCAGACAGAACCATTTGGAGTAAGGTCCTCCGTAGACACTGTGGTGGTGGCAGCAGCCACCAAGAAAGAGTTTGTATGGTCCATCCTCCTGACTGGGAGTCGTGGATGATGGATCGTTTGGGGAAGAGAGTCGATGCTTCAGCCACCTTCACCATAAGGGAGCTGAACTACATGGAGTATGTCATCAGACTGCAGCGCATCAGTCAAGGAAGTCACGGAGTCACCCCCAGACACTACGTCAGCAGAGGGTAAGAAAATGTTCTCTGCATGCATGGCCTCTCTGAAAGCGGTTGCGAATATGTTCATGCACCTCCTATCCCATGCCACAGAAGGAACAGCTAGGGCAGCAGACTCCAGCATTGCCATGAGGCAACATGCCTGAGTTCTCTGAATCCTTCAAGGCGTCATTTGAGAATGCTCCCTATGATTATTTTTCCCTGTTTGGGAAGTCTGTACATGAGACTCTGGTCCAGAGTGAAGGACGGGAAGACACTGCCATCCAAATCCGCTTCTCCGCCCCCTCGAGATCCTTCTCAAGGAATCCATGAGGGGCGAAGAAGATATGGTTCTGGAAATCTCAGTTCTCCCGGGACACTCAGGACTCTTCTTCCTCCATAGGCAGAGGGGGTTTAAAGAACTTTGGGTTTTAGAAACCTTTCTCTGACAGACCCACACAGCATCTCTTAAGGGGTTGCCTGACTGCTCCTCTCTGGAGGCAGTCAGGGGCTGTCTTTTGTTACACCCAACGGAGTGGGAGTCCATAACATCGGACAATTGGGTGCTAAAAATCATCCATTCCATTTCTTGCACAACCTACCCTACCAAAACTCCTCCCGGATTTTCCACCCGCACAGAGGGAGGAAGCAGCATTAGAGATGAGAAAGCTGCTAAGCAAACGAGTCATCCAACCCATACCCCCAGGTCCATCCAGATTGCGCATCTATTCCATGTTCTTTTTGGTGCCAAAGAAAATAGGAGACCAAAGACCCATTCTGGATCTATCCATTTTGAAACCTGTCTGTAGCCAAGGAAAAATTCCGGATGGCCACGCTCTAGGCTATTCTGCCCTATCTGATTGGATGCGCTTGATCGACCTCCAGGATGTAGAATATCAAGATGAACAGGCACTTTCGCATGTTTCTTTGCTTCTGGCTGGGAGCCAATCATCATCAGTTCAGGGCTCTACCCTGTGGTCTCACCACAGTCCCCAGGGTGTTCACCAAAGTCATGGTGGTGGTAGCAGCCCATGTGAGGCTGCAGAGAATCCAAGTTTACCCCTTCCTGGACTTTTGGTTCCTTGCTGCCCCTACCAGTCTACTGTGTCAAGCCAGAGATTACTACTACCTCCTTGCAGAGAGACTAGGTATCACGATCAACCTGAGCCAATCTTCCCTGTTCCCGGTTCAGAGATTAGATTTCATTGGAGTTTGACTAGATACTATTCAAATGACACTCTCTCATCCCAGAGAGGATAAACAATCAAACTTCACGTCTTATGTTCTTCAGTCCTCCAACCCTTCAGCAGCCACAATTTTTCAGACCCTTGTTTCCATGGCAGCCATCATCAACCTCTTGCTCTTCACCCATCTTCATACGAGAGTTCTCCAGTGGACATTGGTGGTTCATTGGTCCCTCCTGGTCTTACCTTTATCCCATCCAATATGGATATAATGGGCCTGCAAAGAGTTAACTCATCTGGTTGATTCGCTCCCCGTATCTGTTCCAAGGACATCCCTTTCTTCCATCGTTCCCCATGACCACGGATGCCTCCCAGCTGGGGTGGGGGGGATACTGTTCGGGAAGGGCCATCCAAGGCACTTGGACATGTCTGAGACCAATTTGCATATCATTGTCCTGGTGGAGATGAGGGCGGTTCTTCTAGCGTTGCAGGCCCTTCATGCCTATCTTCCTCTGGGGGACTATTGCCATCCAGTCAGAGAAAATGTCAGTAGTCCTGGTATATCAATAAGCAGGGCGGAACCAGATCTGACCCTCTTTGTCGAGAAGCCATGAGAGTGTGGTTATGGGTGGTTTCAACTGGTAGATTTCTGGTAGCAATGCACATTCCAGGATGGTCAACATTTTAGCGAACAGGCTCAGCAGGACAGTTCTGATGCTTTACGAGTTGTCTCTGAATCCTTTAGTAGCAGAGCAGAGCTTCAAGTGGGGCTGGCTTTGCTGCAGTCTCTTCGCATCTCCTTCCAACGCGAAGTGCAGCGAGTACTTCGCTCTAAACCCTCCTCAGGGGGAAGTCCCCAGAGACACACTGGTTCATGCTTGGCCTCCTGGTCTTTATTTATCCTCCAGTTACCTCTCATTCCGAAGTTTCTTTAGAAAGCTCGAAGGCTGGGGAACTCTGTAATCCTCATTGCCCCATTCTGGCCTCGCCAAGTCTGGTTCCCCTCTCTCTGGTCTCTCCTAGTAGTTCCACCATGGATCTTGGATTTGGATCTCCTTTCTCATCCCTCGGGGATTCCTCACCCAGACCTGGACAAGTCTGAAGCTTACAGCTTGGCTGCTCCAGTTCCACTAACTGGAGAAGCCAAACCGAGAGTTCTAATAATGTGGCTCATAAGTCTTCTGCCAGAAAGGTATATCATAGCAAATGGAAATGCTTCTCTATTTGGGTGCCTCAATGGAATATAGATCCCTTTACGGCTCCAATCCTGACTATTCTGGACTTTTTATCTGATATTTTTCATCAAGGGGCTAGTTCTTCCACCATTGAAGTCCAACTGGCTGCCATTTCGAACTTCCATGTGGGGGATATCATGGTTTCCTTAGCCTCATCTAGAATTTGCACGACCTTCCTTAAAAGAACCTTCATGCTACAACCTCCAGTGAAAGATCCAACATCTCCTTGGGACCTTACCTTTGTCTTATAAGCTTTAGTCTCCCCACCCTTTGAATAAGAGTGACACTAGATTTGCAATTTCTTTCTTGGAAAACTGCCTGTTTGGCGACAATTACTTCAGACTAGAGGGTATTGGAGCTTCAAGCTTTGTCCATCAAAGCTCCATATATGGTGGTTTATAAGGACTGGGTTTTCCCTGTGCACGAACCCTTCTTTTCTTCTTAAAGTGGCTTCTGAAAATATTAACCAAACTATAAATCTTCTGGCTTTCTTCCCAAATTTCAAAAACAAGGGCAAATACAAGTTACGCTTATTAGATGTGCACAGACAACTGAGATCCTATTTACACAGAACGAAGCCTTTCCGTAAATCCAATCAATTGTCTTATTCCAAACCATTTTTAGGTAAACCAGTCTCCAAAGCCACCATTGCTAGATGGATTTCCCAATCCTCTGGGTGTGATCAAAGCCAATTCCACTAGATCTATGGCAACTTCAGCGGCTTTCTGGTCTAGGGCATCACTGGATGATTGTTCTACAGCTACTTCGTCCTCTTCTCATACCTTCATTTCCCATTACAAATTGGATATAGTGTCCAGGAGTAGGGCATCATCTGGCTCCACGGTGCTCCGAAATATTCTTCATGAGGGCCACCCAGATGTTGGTAGCTGGGGGACTCTATCCCACAGCTTCAAGATCAAATGAACTAAACCACTTCAGATAAAGAAGTTATGTGCTCACCATAACATTCCATCTGAGTAGTTGTACTTCATTTGTCTTCAAACATCCCTCCCTCCTTCCCCTGGACCTTATCACTCTGGTCCTGTTTGGACATATAGGAGAGGTACACATTGTGGCTCTCCAAATGATACTTGGTTTAGCTATGTGTTGCTAATGGTAAGGTGAGTTGGTCGGGCTTATGTTTCCTGGTTCAGCATACTTTGAAGGAAGGAGATGGAGTGGCATTATGGATGGGGGGAGGAGCTTGGAGCTCAGATTAGATGTTGGTGATGTGGCAGTCTCTGATCCGATATGAATAACCATGGGTTGAAAATAAATGAAGTATAACTACTCCGATGTAACGTTATGAGTACATAACTCTTTTTCCTTCCCTAACTCTAACAAAAAGCTTTTTTTTTTTCCCCAATTCTGCCGCTGTCATTTGCATGCCAGTGCAGTTTTCTTGCGTTTTGCAACACCTGATCTTAAGCCGGAGTGCTTTAAAAAATGTTTTGATTGGGTGTTACGTTACAGAAGTACTTAACTGGTTTGTCTTCACAGTAGTGGGGTATAACAGTGCTCTGTGCATTACAAATGTGCAGTAACTGCATATGAACATTTTTGAGCTTTGCAGATATAGACTAACTTCAGTTATACACTTGCACCGTTTATTGCTTCTTCAGCATGAGTCACTGCCAAAAGGGGTCTCTGATCCAGTCCACTTACCTGGTTAACAAATGGTAAATAAAGCTTTTTAGCTAACATTTCTGTACTAATTGAGTAGAGGACCAAGTCTGCCACATGGCCCAGCTGACATGGAGCTATATGAATGAGTAAATGGAGAGTAGTTTTATTCTCTTTTTCTTGGTTCTCACTTCTATAACCACTGCTGCTTTTTGTTGATCAGGACAATTTCTGCAGTTGGGTGCATGAATAAAGGAGGGGTACAGAAGTCCCTCTGTTCCTTAGAAAAGCTCTGTCAATTTTTGGATTTAGTGGCATATCTGTCTCTCTGCACTGTGCATTTTTTAGGGCATTGGGGTTGTTTAGTGGAGTACCTGTTACTAAATTTATTAATATTTGGTGATACAAGGTCTCACTTATGTCGAGGATGTATTTCTGACTTTTTATGCAAGTAACTGTTTCTATGTTCTTGATCCAGCAGAATGGTGGTGCGGGTGCTGTTGCTGTCACGGAGAGTCCATTTGTACTCTAAAGAATTTCCTAGCAAGGGTGTCACAGTTGAATTGCAGATTTAGTTTTATGCTGTGCCCTCTGAGGACTTTGGTTTGGCAGGATGATCCTGTGCTGACCCATTTTGTATCCACTTTAGAATTTCTGCACAGGCATCAATGCTTGCATTGTTGACATATCATTCAGAATGTATGTGGCAAATCTCGGTACATGCCTTTTTTTTTCTAGTGGCAACTAGAACTTTCTGTGGAGGAACAACTCCATGGCTTTGTCCTAGCTTCCGTATCCATTCATGATTTCATAGTCCGTTGGCATCCATTCCAGACCATTGAGGATCCTAACATATTAGCTGTTGTCCCAGAGCATGGTCTTGTCTGGTTAATCGCAAGTCATACATTAGTCAAATGGAGGCTGTGAAAATTGAACCCCGGAGTATAGGAAACAGTTTAACTGCTCATAACCTTAATTCAGTGCGTTAACTACCAGAGGAAGGTAGAAGGAAATTCAGACATGGCGAGCATGTGAAATCGGTAGTTAGAGCTGTGAGCTTATCTACTGAACTGCTGTACTCACTGACATTGAGTGTGTGCCTGCTTGCTTGGGAGGTGAGTGCATGACCCTTATGCTGAAGTCTGAAGCAGTTTTTAACTACTATCCCCTTACAAGTGGATGGGGACAGTGTTTTTACTGCATTCTTATCAGGTGTCTGAAGTGAACTATGAAGCTGTGCTTGTATGTCTTGCAGGTTTGGGGTACGGCAGTCTCTTGTGATCTGAAATCTGGTGGGAGGATATTGGACCTTGCCGAGTGGTGGCCATTGGCTTAACCTTTAACAAAACAGTGTGTAACTTTTATTTATTTATTTTTGCATAGGTCTATGGT
Organism: Protopterus annectens; assembly: GCF_019279795.1. Taxonomy (NCBI): domain Eukaryota; kingdom Metazoa; phylum Chordata; order Ceratodontiformes; family Protopteridae; genus Protopterus; species Protopterus annectens. The sequence goes on from NC_056729.1 coordinate 1,684,829,386, forward strand.
CTGATCCCACATTTGTGTAGGTACCTTGTGTACATAAAATCTATAAAAGTGGTGCACACGGTTTAAAAAAAATATTCCGACTGCTTCTAATCCGAACAAAAGACTTATTGGTTAAGCACTTGTCAATAAAGACCTCTTTGAGAACCAAATAGACACCTATAAAGTTTGTTTGAAGTCATCACTAGTATGAATGGTCAAATGACATGCCATCAATTAAAATTCCAACAACTTCCTTGAATATTTTATCGACCTATTTGCTTACCAGGAAAGTCCAACTGGACAAGAACCAGTTTTCAGCAGAGGCCTGGGGAGTAAAGCTCCACAAAATTTAAAAAATTCTAAAAGGCTAATATTAAGCCGCAATAATAAATGCATATAAACCCAGCTATTAAAATGCAAAACATAAGCATAAAAAATACTTAATGCAACTGTTATACAGCAGTTGTAATAATGCCACTCATTTGTTCAACTTGTAGGCCACTGGATGCAGTCTCTTTTTTCAGGGGTTACCCAGGAACAATGTCTAGTTAGATTTTTATTTTTTTTTTTTTTTTTTTTTTTTAAACTCTGACCTTCTTTCAGACTAAAGCCTAGCTGTATTTAATACAAGGACATACTGATTTGGGGGTCGGTGCAGTAGTGCAGCATTTAATGTCGCCTCACACCCAAGAGATTCTCCAGTTCAGTTCTCGGCAGGGGTACTGTCTGTGCGGAAACTGCATGTCCTCCCTGTGTTTTGCATGGGCTTCCTGTGGGTACTTGGGGTTTCCTCCCACATTCCAAAGACGTGCCTGGAGCGTTTCTCCCCAGGCCTCTGCTGAAAATAGACTCTGTTCTAGTCGGATTTTCCCAGTCAACAAATGTTAAATTATTGGCTAGCTGTAACTACAGGATTAGTTTCCTGAATTCTACTCTAGTCTTCCTTAGAGTAAATGTGCTAAACTGGTTGGGTTTCAAGCCACACCTTCTGCTACAAAATGTTAGTGAAGACAGATGACTCCCTAAGAGTTCAATGGTAGCCTCAGAAGGCATCACCTGTCTCCTTCCCTGTCTCTGCAGGTTTGTTCTCTTGGTTACCAGACAAAACCTTATTTAGTTCTGTAAATAGGCTCATAGGAGAATTAAGAGCCCTTACAAGCCTAGCCAATGTAACCCAATTTTATCAGAAATATCACCCCAGGGGCAAGAGGATGGCATGGATTTTTGACTATGCCTTGAGTATTTTACTGATTGCTCTTGTCCATAAAAGACAGTTTGGCTGGGGCATGAGGGAACTTCCCCCACTCTTTTTTTTTTCAGTATTTACCACTGGCCATCTGAGCCATCCCCAACTGAGGCAGATCCTCCAGTATGACATCTCATCTGAAGGTCCGTACACTCAAGTGCAGCACTCCCTTTATGCTGCAGTACATTATTGGCAATCCATCAACTGGGTATAGAAATAGAATCCACAGTCTTCTGCACTAAAGGCAATTGTCCTAAAACCTTTCTTTGACAAAATTAGATCCATAAATGCTAGAACACCACCTGGTAAACTTGTCTCCTGTGTCATTAGGAGGTTACTAGGTAGTAGCCCTGGGGCCCTTACAAGCCTTGCCAAGTTTAACCCCAAAAAGAAACCTCAGTCAGCACCTGTCACCCCTGTCAGTGAGGGACACAGGTGGAACCCCTGAGACAAATTTGTGGTTTCCCATCCACTCATGTTTGCTCTTGAGGGTCAGCGAGGTGCTCTGTGTATGGGAAGTCTACTGCAGACTGGGCAACCTCTGGGAGGCAAACCTGTGTGTTCAGCAGTTTTTGTTAATGTCACATACTTGATTCCGATCTTTTGAGCGGGTAGTGCGTGAGGCGTTAGACTTATGGATGTGGAGCATCTCTAGTAGGGTAGGGACCGAGATTGCTCAGAGGTGATGTGCATCTCGCCTAAAAGCAATCTGTACAACACCAGGTCGAGTGATAATGATTTGAGCCTGTCTGCATAGGACAGTTGGAAGCCATGGATTCTTTGTGGTATTTCAGTGGCCTTTCCAGCTGGTGCAGATGTTTGGAGAGATGTCCCAAATGGGTTGTTGTACTCAATTATTGGTTTAGAGAGGTAATAACCGTTTTTTTTTTTTTTCTGGATGCAATCCCTTTACTTATGAGATGAACCAAGTCAAAAAGCTTTTCTGACCACTGTCGCTACATGATGGTAGTGTGTGAGGTTATCAACCTGAGTGCCCAGTTCTGTCACCACAGGTTGTGTGCTTGGGGGTTTGCCGTTTGTGGTAATCAGTAGGGGTCCTGTTTGACGAATGGTATGATGCAGTTTTTTGCATTAACTTGAGGCCATGACTTTGGTACTAGTCATTAGTTGCTGTGAGACCCTCTTGAAGTATGTTAACATTGTTTGGGGAGTCAGTGGGAGCACTCATCTTGGTCATCTGCAAACTTGGTCAGCCACAGGCCTTTTGTCTTTGCCTGTACCACTGAGAAATAGATGCCAAACAGTAGGGGTCCCAGAACAGATCCCTGGGGACCTCCACTAGTGAAAGATCTATCAGAGGTGGAGGTGCCTATTTTGACTTTGAGGATTCTGTCTATGAAACAATTGGCCACCAACCTGATGAGAGGGATTTACGCCAAGTTGTTGGTTTCGATGATGCCCAAGTGGGGAATTGTGTCAAAGGCCTTTTTTCCAAGTCCAGGTAACCTGTATGTACTGACTTACCCTCATCCAAGGCCTTGATGACCGTCTCAAAGAAGTTAGCCAGGTTCAACAGGCAAGATCTTCCCTTGACCAATCCAAACGTGGTGGGGTCAAGTGCCTGGAGATTGCCTATGTCCTTGTTTGAGATCCATAATGCACTCCATGGCTTTATAGATCAGACATGTCAAGCTAATGGAGTGATGGTTTCCAGGGTCAGTAGTGGCACCACCTTTGTGCAAGGGGATGACAATGGCGATTCTCCATTCTGCTGGAATGAAGCCAGTAGTTGGGCTGTGGCTGAATAGGGTGTTCAATGGCTAAGCCAGATGTTCGTGTTTCACTGTCGCAGTCCTAACCAATGGGTTATCCGGCTCCAGGTAGTCCCCGATCGGCCAGAATACCAAAGGTAAGTAAATGGCATCAGGTGTCATCTGTTTAAAGGATGTCAAAACGTTCGATACAAAAAGGAGGCAGATGACGTCACTTCCTCAGTCTTCCTTGCCGCGGAGCCCGAAGCAGAAGCATGTTTTGAACGATTGCCGGTCAGCAGTTTACCTTTTCTGTTTTCGACTACAAAGTTGAAGTCCTCTACAGCGAAGTACCCCGTTGGGGACCCTCTTTTCTTGCCTTAACGAATGTCAGAAAAAGTTAATTGTCTTACCTGTGGAAAGTAGATTTCCCCATAGACATTTTCATTCCTATTGTATTTGTTTAGGCCTTGATCACGATGTTCCTAAATGTAATCTCTGTGCTTCCTTTAATCCGCGTACTATTCGTCGTCGGGCTAAGCTTTTAGCTAAACATTTTGGAGTTTGGCCAAAGTTTGTCGGTATGGCGTTCTTTGGTCTTCAGGCTTAGGATATCCCTAAGAAGCGTAAGGATGAAGACCGTGACAGGCTTCAGTGGGTCAAGTCTTGGATGATAAGTTGGTCATGGCTCCTGCCGTAGCCAGTGAGGTGCCTTTGCAGCCCCTGCAGCCTGCGAAATTTCAACCGCAGGCCTCAGTTGAGACCATTTGAGTTCCCCAGACCTCCAGCTTGCATTTTGTCTTCTGACCTTCCACCTGTCACCTCCTTTAGCTGGATCTGGGGCCGCTAAGCTGGCTCTGGTTTCAGAGGCCTCCTTTCTTCATTTGGACAACAAGCTCTTGCCAAATACTTCTGCTGCGATGTCGGCGGTTGCCAGGCCGCCTGAGTCCTTCAGACTTGTAGATAAATCTTCCAGTCGTAAGCCTGTAAAAAAATTAGGCTCCAGTTTACTCTCATTCTCCTCCATCTCAAATGGTTAGAATGGCTAATTACCTTTTGACTCTCTTATTAGGGGTTCACAGCCTCCTCCTTCCAAAAGGGGTAGGGATGTCTCTCTTGAGGCTTAATCTTATTCTGGTTCTGATTCTTCTAGCATTTCTGCTGATGAAGAGGAAGTTTCCCAGGTTCTTTCTCCTTTTGAGGATTCAGATGTAGAGGAAGTCCATTCCTTCTGCTTCTCCTCCAGAGGATTTCTCTTTTGGTGATACGTTGGGGATAATCCTGACTTTCCCATTTAATCCTGACTTTCCCATTTAAAAATGCTCCCTGAGAGTATTCAATCTAAGAGGATTAGGGAGTTTTTGGATTTGCCTCAGCATAAGCCTCTGGCTATTCCTCCAGTGTTGGAAGTGGTTGATGTTCGGTTCCTCTTGCTCTCAGGAAACTTGACAGGTACTATAGAGTCCCTGATTCTCATTTGTTTCTTTTCAGGAATCCGTTGGCTGATCCAGAGGTTATTTCTCAAGGCCCTAAAGGAGTTCAGGTCACTGTTACCAAAAATCCTGTTCCGAAAGGGAATTTAGGAACCAAGATAGGTGGGGTAAGAAAGTTTATACCTCTGCTACTCTTGCTGTTAGTTCTACTAATTGTCTTTTTCGTATGCTTAAGTACCAGCAACACACCTTGAAGGCTATTAAGTATAGGATTGCAAGTGTGCCTCTCTTGGCAGAGAGTAAGGATATGCAGGATTTACTGAATTCTGCCAGTCTTGTCAACAAACATTCTTTACATTGTGGTTTTTACATTCTAGAAGCCTCCTGCAGGGCTACAGGTACTGGCTCTGTTATTAGAAGGCACGCTTGGCTCAGGGGACAGCCCCTTCCAGAGCCTCAGGGGACAGCCCCTTCCAGAGCCTGTCAAGGCTGAGCTTTTAGATGTACCTTTGCATAAGGATAGTCTTTTTGGCAGCAAAGCAGAGGAAGTGCTCAAGATGATGGAGGATAAGGCCAAGTCTATGCAAACCGTTAAAGATTTTCTGCAAGTCCATCCTTCTCGCTTTAGCAGGAATTATCCTAAGTGTGTTTCCTGATACCAGCAGACAGAACCGTTCTAGGACTAGAGGATACAAATCTTGTAGGGGGCAGGTTGGGGTCTAAGTATTGGCATACGTCCTCTTCAAAGGCGGGAAGTTCCAAGCCTGCATCTCAGGCTAAACATTCTCATTGACTCCAACTTCTGCCTGTTCTTGCTTACCCAGAGAGTCCTTTAGGAGGAAGGTTGGCCCTTTTTGCAAATGCATGGGCCACCATCACAGACGACAAATGGGTACTCCGAATTGTATCCCTAGGGCACAGGTTCTTTCCACACATTTCCAGTACCCAAAGGATTCCTGGACACTCCTCCAAACCAAAGAGCAGAAGTAGAAAAGCAAATTTTGTCTTACATCTGGGAGCAATAGAATCAGTTCCTGCTCAGCAGGTAGGCCAGAGTTTCTATTCCAGACTTTTCTTAGTTCCAAAAAAAGAAGGCACCTGGCATCCTATCCTAGATTTATCCATTTTGAACTCTTTTCTGGTAATTCCAAAGTTCAAAATGTTCACTCTGCATCATTTGCTGCCAGTGTTAGAAAAGGACTCCTGGCTGGTAACTTTGGATTTCAAAGAAGCTTATCTGCACATCCCTATCAGGGAAAGTTGCAGGCAGTACCTTAGTTTCAGAGTAGGCAAGCAACATTATCAATTCTCTGTGCTGCCCTTTGGCTTATCTACTGCTCCCAGAGTTTTCACAAAGTGCCTGGCTCAAGTCATTGCTTTTTGCAGGCAGAAGAAAATTCAGATTTATCCATACTTGGACGACTGTCTAATTCAAGCAAATTCTCAGGAATAGCTGTTAAAGGATCTAAAATTTGTAAAGACTCTTCTCTCTTCCCTGGGTTACACTCTCAATGAGGGAAAATCAAAAATGGTGCCATCCAAGGAGATAACATTCCTGGGAGCGAGTCTGAAAACAGCCACCCAGATATCTCACCCAGGAGAAAAAGGCAACTCTTTCAGTTTACTTCAAGGATTTGGCAGGCCTGTCCCAGCTCCCTGCAACCTCTGGGATGTATGGCCTCTTGCATTCTTATGATTTCATATGCAAGACTACATATGATGGTATCTCAAGAACTTTGGTGTCAACACACACAGGACCTGGATATGAGAATTCCTCTGCTTCATGTCTGCAGACAGTTTCTATGGTGGGTGACGGCCTGTCTACAAAACAAAGGCATGCCTTTTCGCCCACCCCCGTTCACTCACGTTCTTACCACAGACTGATCGGACTATGCCTGGGGAGCTCCCCTGAATGGCAGATGCATACAGGGACGTTGGAATGCCCAGCAGATATACCTGCACATAAAGCTAAAGGAGTTTATAGCAGTTCAAGCAGGCCTTACCAGCTTTCAAGCATCTTCTTTCTCCAGGAACTCTGCTCGTCAGGACAGACAAGACCAGAGTCATGTGGTACATCAGCAAGCAGGGAGTGACTCGTTCTTACCTCCTGTGCAGACAGAGCATGAGTATTTGGACCATAGCAGCATCCCTGAGCCTGCATCTCCTAGCTCATTTTCTTCCAGGGAGGCTTAATGTTTTGGCAGACCAGTTGAGCAGACAGACCCTGGATCCTCACGAGTGGCAACTGAACAGAGCAGTCTTTTATAGCATCATTCGACGTTTGGGCACACCTTAGGTGTATCTTTTCTCCTCCCCAGACAACCATCTTCTACCTGTTCTTTTGCACCAGACAGCATCACAGCAGAGCCTGGAGAGTGGATGCTCTGTCCTTTCCTTGGACGCTGCTGTCAGTTTATGCCTTCTCTCCTCTTCCTCTTCTTCCCAGAGTATTATTGAAGATCAGGGACGAATGACCAAGGACTAATTCTCATAGCTCCGGACTGGCCCAAACAGCATTGGTATCCACTGCTTCGCAGTCTCTCCCAATTTCCTCCTTGGCATCTTCCTCTTAAGCCAAAATATTTGGCTCAGGAAGGGGGCAACATTCTACATCCTCCTCTTCAGTCTCTCCATTTGGCAGCATGGCTCATTGTATGACTCCATTCTTTTCTTCCTTCAGTCTCCATTTGGCAGCTTGGCTCATTGTATGATTCCATCCTTTTCTTCTTCCTTCAGTCTCTCCGTTTGGCAGTGTGGCTCATTGTGTGACTCATTCTGTTTCTTCTTCCTTCAGTCTCTTTGGCAGCTTGGCTCATTGTATGACTCCATCCTTTTCTTCCCTTTCCCATCAGGAGGTTGACTTGCTGAGGGAGGCCAGGAGGCCTAGCACTAGTAAGTCCTACGCTGGCAAATAGGAAAGATTCTCTCATTGGCTGCAGTCTAGAGGGGAATCTTCTTCTCAGCTTACCCTTCCTCTGATCCTGGAATACCTGGCTGATTTGCTTCAGGGTGGTCTTTTCTTTTTCCTCTATCAAGATCCATGCTTCACCATTTCTGCTCATTGTTCCTTTGAGCAACCCATTTTCTTTCATCCTCTGAAAATGTTTCTCAGAGGTGCTTGCAACGTAAAACCTCCCAGAAGTGCATCTACTCCAGCCTGGGATCTTAATTTTGTTCTAGAGAAACTCGCTCTTCCTCCTTTTGAGCCAGCTGCCAGTGCAGATTTCAGGTTTCTGTCGTGGGAGACTGCCTTCCTTTTGGCTATAACTTCAGCAAGGAGGGTTTCGAAGTTGCAAACTTTGATAGCTGTGGAGCCTTTTCTTTTCCATGCAGATCTGGTCTCTCTGAGAACCAACCCCTCCTTTACGCCTAAGGCGGTTTCTAGTCATGACTGTTAATCAGTCCATACACCTTCCTACTTTCTTTCCTAATCTTCGAAATAGAGGTGAAAGGATCCTATATTCTCTTTATGTGCATAGGCAGCTCAGGTTGTACCTGGACCGGACTAAGGACCTTTGGAAATCAGCACGGTTATTGGTCAGTTTTGCCCCTGGTGCTCAGGGCAAAGCTATTTCTAAGCAAACCATTTCTAAATGGATTGCACATTGTATTACTTTGTTCCTTTCATGGCAGGGTTCCTCCTCAAGGGGTTAGGACCCACTCCATTAGAGCAGCTTCCACTTCTGCAGCCTTTTTAATGGGTGTCCGTACTAAAGACATTTTTGGAGGCTGCCGCATGGTCTTCTGTTCACACTTTCACAAAGCATTATAATTTGCCTTTGTTTCCTAGAGCCAGGGCAGGGTTTGCCACTGCTGTGTTGCAAGGCATTTCCTCCAGTCCTTGTTTTTTTTTGTTTCCTCCTCCCTTTTCTCTGCAGGATCAGTGATGCTGTGCAGTACTAATTCGGAACAAACCTGGGCTTTGCCACGGATGTTCCTGACGTAACTGAAGATGATTTTATGGTCTCCCTTCATTATGGAGGCTAGTTTTGATTTACAATTGGCCTTGGAGGTTTTCACTAGGGATCTGATTTGCTTGTTGAGGATTAGGTGGATCAGTTCCATTTTGCTTATTGGTCTAAAATTGCCCCTTCATGCCTCCTTGACTTTTTTTTCTGGTCCAGTGTTGGCTTTTTATTGAACTCCAGTGTCTGCCTCCTTTGTCTGTGCAGGTTTCTTTAGTCTCTGTTTAGCAGGTTGCTGGACAGACACTGGGTCCTGTGTATGCCCACCTGCCGTAACAGCACTGGCAGGACTGTTGTGGACTTTGCAGGCGCTTTAGAGGGAGGCAGCATCAGCTGTTCTAATGTCCTGGTACCAGATGGCTCAGCACACACTTCCTCGGAGACTGTGCCTTTGCCTCTTGTATGCGACCCAGGAATTTCTGGGTCTGGAAACTACAAGTGTAGTGTGGGGTGGGATGGGGGAACCAAAATATAGTATGGGGTAGGGTAAACAAAGCAGGGCAGCCAGTCATGAGGTGCATGGAGTAAACTGGTCTACACATGCACACTAGACTAAAGGTTAAGGCAAATACTGATACATTAAGTAAGCTGTGTGTATTTCTTTTTTTGGTTTAAAAGGTAACTGGAACCAGCAAGAGGAGTTGTGGTAGTAGACAGCAGTTTGTGACTACCAAAGCCTTTGGTTGTAATGGTGCCTTTGTCACTCTAGAATGCTTAACTGATGTAGGTCCTGGTAACATTGTGTAAGTAGTACACTAGTATATGTTTGGTTAGTGGCGTGGGCTAACCTTCAGTGAATGGCAGCCACTGTGAGGGTTAAAGGGAAATGCACATGTCAGGCAGGGCAGCTAGCTTACAGCTGTAAATGTTGGCCAAGACAAAAAGTCATTCCTTGTAGAAACAAAAGCCAAACGGGAGGAAAAAAGTTATGAATTGTACAGGCTGCAAGCTACAGGATATATTTATATAAACCCATGCATCTTGAGCAAGAACCCAACCATGGAGAAGGGTTTACCTTATGCTCCATGAGGTGACAGATGTGAGAGCAGTTCAGGTAACTCTGGTGCTGGAAGTTCAGATGTTTGTGGCTTCTATTCTCTCTCCTGAGTGAATTAATTTTCAGATTTCTGTCACTGCAGTGTAGCATTGGAGGGTGTACTGTACTCCTGAATCTATTCTCTTGTGGGTGTTACATTAAACATGTCCCATCTGCCTGAACTGGTGGTAGCTCAGGTGGCTGTAAAAAAAAAAAAAAAAAAAAAAAAAACACCACAGCACCTACCAGGGTAGGTGAAGTTTCTAGATGCCATGGTCAGATTTCCTCTAGTCTCTTAAATATGACCTCTAGTCTGTGCTGTAAAAAGGCTGCTAGCCTAGTTGGAGTAACTCTGTCAAAAAAAGGATAAAGTAAAAAAAAAAAAATACTAGCAGCAGCGAGACCTGATGTAGGTCTTAAAAGCTAGATGACGCAGGTGTTGTTGTTTCTGCCTACAGCAGAATTGAAATCCAAAAAAAACCTTGGTGATGCCTACCTACCTACATCTTGATCAAATCTGGTGTAAAACTCCACTGTACATCTAAATTTTGGTGCTTGATGTGGGTATCCGTACAGTCATCCTCCACTGGTGAGTCTTGGAAGACACTGTTGTGCCATTGAATTGGTATATCTGCAGGGGATATGCCTTTTGTTTTAGTAAAACATTTTGAGACTGAACATTAGATCTGATGTCTTCTCCATCTGGCTTCAACCTGTCTCTTATTGTATTCAACACCAGCCATCTCCTTCAGGCTTCAGTTTGCCAAGCTCCACCCCCAACAATTTAGTTTGCCACCATTCCAGTCAAGCAGCTGTGTCCAACTCTGCTTCAGCATATCCTGTTTTGGAATAGCTTTAGTCTAGTTTTCTTGTTTGTGCTTTCCCTCATCCTGATTCTAATAGCGTGGTGTAGTTGGGTTGGTTTTTATGAGGTGTGTTATTGTGTGTATATATTGGCTTCCCGCATTTACTTGTGTGTAGCATTTTGACCCTTTTGTTAAGGTCTTAGTTTAGCTTTGTATAGGTTTGTTGCTTTTTCTGCTTGTAGTATTAGTAGCAAGAATAGTCTGGTATGGATAAAGGATTTAAATAAATGCATTGTCAGCTGGCATAACTTTCATAAGATGCAAGTGATTAAATGTGTGTATATATTTGGGAGTTGCCCACCTGGACTCTTTGTGCTCTATTTGCATGGGATTTGGGTCCCGGGCAAGTTGGTCCTTAAAGGTCTTCTTCCCACTAGCTCTTTGTCTGCTTCATTGGTTTTGAAGATTGGGTCTAACAAGCATCTTTCTTGGGTCTCAAGTTATCCAAGGGGGAAGAAAAGGGACCAACTACATTTCTGTCCCGGGTCCATTATATTTGGGTTTGCTGGACACACAGGTACCACATCTTTTGGGTGTCCTGCTTGTCATGGTGTCTGCCATGGGTTCTATGAACTGATTCCCTCTGTGCTGACCACCAGCTAGGCTCCATCACCATTTCAGAGTAGTCTTGGCCCCTTTTTACTTGGAGGCTTTTTCTGGTAGGACAGCTTTCCCATTCTTCCCATCCACCTTGCCAAAGCAGTCACCTAATCTTTGCCTTCCCTGCCCCAGTTCAGAGTTGCCCCAGCTCTGCTCCTGCAGATGGGTTCATTGTCATCGAAACTGTCCCCCATGCCCATGTTGGTGGCTTCTTCAGCCAGGTCATCAAGGTTGAGGGGCAGTCTCAAAGCTTCTGATTTTGAAGCAGCTGATGAGATCTTTGTCACTTTTTTTTATTTTATTTTTTGCAGACTCTGAAATAATTAGGCTTTAACCCTTTTGGGTCTTGGCCTGGTTCCTGGACCTTCAAATCCATCTGGCTTCCTCCCTTGGCCCCTTTGGATCAGAGGTAATCTGGCCCAGCTAGTTTCCCACCCTCTGAGATCTGACTGCTGTTGCCATCTTTTCTGACTCCCTCCTTGGTCTCTCACTACTTTGGGGCTGTCCAAACCTCGGGGCTATGGTGTCGAGGGTGGGGATTCCAGGTTGGGGTCAACAGTCTTTACTTTGGGTTAGTCTCTCCTGCTCAGAGCTTTGATGTTAAACAGCTCTTCTCCAGTCTTGATGTCCGGTTGAGGCTTCACCCCGCCCCAGACTCTGGTGTGCCTTTAATATCTCAGGGTACTGGGACCCTTGATCCTGGGAGGCCAACATCCGCTTCTGCTCTGATTGTGGAGACTGTTCTCGAAGGGATGGGGTGGGTTTCTCTGGCTGGTGTTCCATTCCCTTTCTCAGCTGGGTCTGCAACATCAGCCTGCTCATGGACAGCCTACACCAGTTGGTCTCCAACCTACTTCCATAGCGGAGCTTCCTGCCTCATTCATGTCTCCTCCAGTGTCACTGGAGCTGGAGGTCTCAAGGAAGAGGTAGCATCAGCGTAATCACCTTGACCCCCCCCCCCCAGGAGTCTCCTGTGGAGGATTGTGGACTGTTCTTTCTAGAGGTCAGTAAGCCTCTGCTGGATGATGGCTCGTTTGATCTTTTGGAGCTACTTCAATGTGGAGACGGGACTACCAACTCTCTCTCCCTTTTTGAATGAGTAAGTATTTTTGGAGGTCTTCAGCATTGGCCCATCCAAGCTTTGGGTGGTTCCCCCTCCAGACATTCTTATAGAATTAGTGTCTCAGAAGGCATGGAAGGAGTCTAACATAGTGGAGCCCATTCCGAAGCTGCCTAATAAAATTCTTGCTCCTCCCAAGGACGGACTGTATTGGCATAAAGGTCCGGCCGTGGATACGATTGGGGTTACTGTGGCCAACGAAAAGGAGATCTCCAAGGAGAGCTCTTTGGTCCATCCCCCAGATGGAGAATTTTGGGCTTTGGACCATTTAGGGAAGTGCATAGAATTTTGGGCTTTGGACCATTTATTGGAAGTGCTTGTATGCCTCTGCTATGTTCACGTTGAAGGCACTTGACTATTTGTTACTTGGACTGCATCGTGATCTAGTGTCTGAAATTTCAAGGAATGTTGAGATGCAGCATTTTCTAGACATTCAAAAGGCACTGGAGTCTATAAACACTATCTACTGCCAATGTTTCCATGCTGCTTATTTGTAATGCAGCTGATGGAGTGTGCCAAGTGGCTGGCTCTGGCATCATGAGTTGCAGTGCTTGAATGCTGTTATGTAACTTTATGGATTGCTGCAAGACATCCTTTCACTACTTTTGATGGCTGTTCTTTGGGCCCAAAATTGAAGAATACTCTTGGAGTGAACAAGAAGGGAAGACTGTCTGCTGTAGGAGTGTGTTTTGCAATAAGTCTGTGAACCTTTTTTTGAGGAATTGGAAAGGGGGGGGGGGCAAATGTCCGTCTCTTAGAAAGTTGCAGCAGTCTTCTCAGAATGCTCCTTCAGTGGGTTCCTCCAGAGTTCTGGAGGGCGGACCGTAATGACTGCCTGCAGGGCAGGGGTGTTCTGCAGAATTTAGCTTCTGTGGAACCTTTTCTGGTGGACCTTTTCAGTGGCCCTGAAGGGTTGCCAGACTGTCTTGCTCTGGAGGCAGTCTGGAGGGGGGGGGGGGGTCTTGGGGTTTTCCTCCTGAAGCTTAGGATGCCATCACTTAAGATGTGTGGTTGTTAGAGTTTTATACCCAGAGGCTATACTAGAAATTCCAGGGTTTTGTTACAGGCATCTTCAAGATGTTTCACCCTTTCAGAGACCTCAAGTAGTGTTGCAGATTCTCAAGCTGCTTGCAAACAGTTATCCAAGAGGTCCCACCAGACTGATCTGGAGTCTTCTCAAGATTCTTTTTGGTACCAAAGAACAAGGATCTTTAGCTTATTCTGGATGTTTGGATTCTTTTGTGAAACAGACCAAGTTCAGTATGTCACGGTGAAGTCCATTTCTCTCCTGTTGAGGAGGGGCAGTTGGATGTTCTTGATGGCCCTCAAGCATGCCTACCATCATATAAAGCTAGAGGTATTCCTTTGCTTCTAACTGGGGGTTTATCACTACCAGTTCAGTGCCCTGCCATTCTGTTTCAGCAAATGCATGGCAGTGGTTGTGGCTTGGCTCTGGCTGCAGAGTTTCCAGGTCTTTCCTTAGCTGGACAATTGGCTTATTATTGCCCCCCACAAGAGTTTCTGATTACAGCCAGGGACACCTTACTTCAGCTGTGCGACTGCTTAGACATTATGGTCATTTGTCTAAAGTTGACTCTGCAACCTGTTCAGATGTTGGATTTCGTAGGTTGCCACTTGGATACAGGCAGAAAAATTGCCAGAATTCCAAGCTCCAGAGTAATCGGCCTTCACTTTCAGGCACTGTTGGTTCTTGTGCATTCACAGCCTCCATCTCATGCAGTTGTGAAGCTCTTAGACCATATTGCAGCTTCTATGGGGTTGGTTCCTCTAACCCAGGTATCATATGAGGGTTCTGCAATGGAACCAGGTGGTACTTTGGCCATTCGTGATTCACTCAATGGACTTTCTGATAAGATTGACAAGTGTGTTTTGACCAAATTCCAATGGTTGTTGCAGTCTACTTAAGTAAACGGACCATTTGTCCTTATCCTTCGGCCGCAGACACCACCTCCCTTCTTGGGTTGGGGGGCATTTTGAGAGGAGGACTGTTAAAAGGTCCTGGTCTTCTGCAGTGGTAGACATCCACATCTTTGCTCTGGAGATGAGAGCTGTCGTCCTGTTGCAGGCTTTTTCGGGATGCTTCACAGGTGTGATTTTTTTTTTATATATATATAGGTGGGCAATGTCTGGTATCTCAATAAGCAGTGAGGAACATGTTCTTATCCTCTTTGCTGAGTGGCCACGAGGGTTTGGCAATGGGTGATTTCATCTCATCCGTTTCTGGTTGCAATGCACATTCCAGGAAGTCCAACATTCTGGCCAACAGCCCTGGCAGGAACATTCTGCTTCTCCATGAGTGGTATCTAAATTGAGGGTTGCAGCTTGATTTTTTTTTTTCCGTAGCTGTGATACTCCATGTTGTAATCTCTGTGCCTCCCCATCCAACACCAAGTGCTGCAGCTTAGCCCCCCCCCCCCCCAGGACAGTCACCCAGCGATGCTCTGTTTGCTTGGCCACTGGGACTCCTGTATGCTTATCCCCCTATCCCCCCTGCTTCCTCTGATTGCAGTAGGCTGCCTTCTGGAGGAACTTCAGAGCGACTGATTTCATAGCACCCTTTTGGCCTCATGTGGTTCCCTCTTCTGCAGTACCCCCTTGGGTTCGAGATCCCATTCCGGATATCCTTTCTCATCCAGCGGGCCTCTGTCTTCCTATTAAGCTAACCACATGGTTTCTACACTTCCCTTGATGGCCATGCATCTCCTGCTTTGCCATGATGTAGCATGTCTTCATGTCGAAAGCGTTAGACTAGGATAGTATATTCTAGTAAGTGGAGATGTTTTGTGCTGTGGGGGGAGTCTTGAGGGCTTGATCCTGTATCTGACCCTTAAGAATCTGTTCTAGATGTTCTTGTGTAGTTGTTTGTCAGGCTGTAGTTTTTCTAATATTTTAAGGTGCAATTGGCAGCTATTTTTTTTAATTTCTTTGTTGGCTGGGGTAATGTTCCCCTGCCTTGTATCCAGATTTACAAGTATGTTCCCAAAGGAACTTTTTTGCTGCGTTCCCCCAGTTCAGGATGTGGTTCCTCCCTGGGATTTGCTGTTTGTTTTGTAGGCCCTCCTTTTGAACCCTGGGCTGTATCAGACTACAAGTAGTTTGTCTTTGAAGATCTTATGTTTGGTGGCTGTTACTTTGCAAGGAGGATTTTGGAGTTGCAAGCTCCTGATTTTTGTAGTATTCTACAAAGATGGGGTTCATCTGCATGTGAATCTCTTTTTTTGACTGAAGTAGCTTCGGAGAATAACCGTTAATGTTCTGTTTTCTCAGAGCGTCTCCATTAAAAGTGAATAACTTATTGTTGGGAATGTGTATAGGCAATTGAGATTTTATTTGGGACTGTACCAAAACATTTAGATAATCCAATATATTATTCAAAATGTAGGCTGGACACAGCTGTACCTAAAGTGACATTGCCAAGGTGGCTACTGGACTGTATTTTGTTCCCATATGTCTTGAGAGGCAAGACTCTGCCAGGCAAATTTAAGGGCAATTCTACCAGTGCTATGGCTACTTCTATCAATGGATGAAGTTTATGCAGCGGCTATTTGGATGGGTCATTATGCCTTTGTTTCCCTATATCAATATTTAGTTAAGATCCAGGGCTTCATCTGGCTCTACCATGTTGTGGAATATCCTTCCTTAGTTTCTCCTGAGGATTTCTTCGTGGCTGGGGACTCTGTTCTACAGGTTGTAGCCAAACGGTGAAGACATCTGATACAAAAGTTATCTACTTAACCATAGAGCCTTGTTTTCTGTCTGTTTTAAACTTCCTGCCTTGACTTGGCTTGTAATGCCAAACCTCCCTATCTGAGATGATCATGCATTAGAGGTCATCCTTTCCTTATTTTTGGAGTCCTGCATTCTCCTTTGGTTTGGGAGTTTTTTAGCATAGAGATTGGTTTAGAGAGGGCAAGCTTGATCTAAAGGTTTGTGTAAGGGAGGCGGAGCCTGGCACATTAAGTCTGAATGAGTTGACCAGTGTGTGACCACAGTCCGATTTAGGTAACAGGAAGCAAGGTAATCATGCGACCAGTTGAGTCTGAGCTGTGGGGAATAGGATTGGTGGAGTCTCTGGGCATCTGAGGTCAGTAATTAAGTCAGTGATGCTGCATCAAGAACCTGTTGCATGTTTCTGCACATTACAAACCTGCGGTGGTGGTGCTGCGGTAGCGTTGTCGCCTCACAGTAAGACGCTGTCCGGTTCGATTCTCAGCTAGAGCGTCTTCTGCTTGGAGATGTGCGTGAATGGGCGTACCTTCGTTGAAGGTTGTGCGTCAGGCCTGGCAAGCCGGTACGTAAAAATCAACTGCCAATCATTAGCGGACCGGAGTTCCGCTGTGGCGACCCCCTAAACTGGGAAAAGCCGAAAGAAACAAACATGATCTGTGTTCCCCCCTTGAGCTCTGGGTTTGTGGTCAGGCCAGAAAAATGCCTGGATAACATTTGTGACATCTATGGCCAAAAATGTAGCCGGAATTCAAGAATGGATGGGATGTACATAAAGTGGTCCATAAAGGGGAAGGGAAAGCTTTAGACAGCAGCTTGTCTAATAGGGTGCACCAAGCTTTCCTTATCTGCTTCTGAAAAGTTTCCATGCATCTTAGACTGGCTTGATGTACAAATCTGGACATATTTAAAGCATTCTGACTTGAGCTGTGTGTTCCCCATTAAACTTGTATGGAATTCTAGCCCATGTAATAGGTTTAAAAAAAATGGGCTGTGTATTTTGAATATCTCACTGCTTCAGATGTGGGACATTGAACTAATAGTCCAAAGGAAGTGAGCCCTTGTCACGAATCTTGGCTAGGACTACCACAGTTGACATTTTGTTGTCTGGATTTTCAGAAATGTTTTTATTTTTGTAGCTCATTGCCCTGAACTAACATATTTCCTAAACCAAAAGAAAAAACAGAACCGGTTTTATTTTAATAAGGTGGGCTCGAGGTTCTGCCACTAGTAACTTTCAGCATGTTGAGAGTTTAATTCTTCAGACTGAAAAGCATTAAGTAAAACATACTATCTATAGACTGTGCTTGTTTTTAAGAAATAAAAACTCCTCTGCTTTTAAAAGTGGAAGTGGGTGGAGGGAATCTATATTGAATTTAAAAGCCTACCCACACCTTCAGTTTGTAATCTGCTGCTTTGAGATTAGAAATGTTTTTGTTTTGCTAATGGTCTTTTAGTTTATCACGCAGGCCTTCTGTGTAATGAAGTTCATGTCTGGCTGTGATGTCCATGCTAAATTATTAAAACTGAACACACCTTTCATTCTGTCTGCTGCCTGGAAATTAGCGCAAAAAACAAACATATTTTTGAGTTTTCATGTAGGCTTGCTGTGTACTGAAATGTGTGCGTGCCTTGGTTGTGACAGCCTCAACTTCCATTAACTGCTTTAGCTGGCTCTTCGTAGGCAAAAGGGGGGGGGTTGAAATTTCTTGGCCCAATAATGTCTGAGTGGGGACAGACATCCAGGACAGACTTGGCAGAGTTGAGTATGTGAACTAGCATGTATGAAAATTAGACTTGGTTAAAGTAGGCCTTTAGCCCTTTGTATGGTTACTGATGCATGACCTCAACCAACTATTTTTTTCATCTCTGAAGTAATTAATTACATGCTGTGTGGAACTCTCCAGAATTGTCAGGGATGCTCCTCTGTCCATGCTTGACCATGACAAAATTGGTTTTGTATTGCTTCACCTGCTCATCTACATCTTCTGATGGATTTCTCGTCTCTGACTGCGCACAGAATTTGTTACAGTGCTGTTTAACAGCTCAGAGCTTGCGCAAATCACTTCACCTCTCATAAATAGTTGGCAGTAAATGCCGTACTTTTCCCATAAAGTTCTGTTCAGTCATTAATTATTGCAAATTATAATTAAGATTTCTGGATTGATCACCCTTCTCTTTTGCAAGGCAGAGCAGTGGTCAATTCAAACAACTGCCTGTCCATCCTAACTTATGCCTGCCTTCTGTTATCTGCATTGCAGCTGCTGTACCTCGTTTAAAAATAAACTAATGCTTGGAACCTTCCCATATGACCTACAAGCAGGCAGACTGGACGACTCACTGTCATTGCAAAAACCTCAGTTTTGTCAAATCAGTGTAGCTACTCAAAAGCTGCTTCAACCATTGGGATGAATGACATTCAGGTTTATGCTAATTAACATTATACGTCAGATTTCAGGGAAGTTTCTTTACATCTGAAAAACTGTTACCAGCTGCTTCTGTTTTTTTTTTTTTTGATAAAGGCCATAGTTGACCCTCACATAAGTTAAACTTTATCTGCCGTAAACCAACAACTTAATATAATCCTCAGCAGATTTGTCCAATATAAATATTGTACATTTGTGCATAAGAAATGCCACATTGTTTGCCCTAAACTGGAATCTTCTTCTTTTCTTTTGGTGCAGATGCATTACTTTGGCCATTGCGTTTTGGCTTTCATGTTAAACTTAATGCTATAACTACGTAATACGTTCTGAACTGTTTGTAATATTCAAATACTCTTGGCTTTTTTTTTTTGCAAATTGTAACAGCAATAGGTTACCTTCAGTTCAACCCCATCCCTTTTACCTTGCAATATGTATTGGCAGACAAACTGGGCAGTGAAGGATGACACTCGCTGCACTGAAGGGGGCCTTCAACCCCCCCTCCCCATCTCTTCTGGCTCTGCAATACTCCATAAGTCAAACTCATACTAGGATGCATGTGTTATTTTTATCCCTGAATGATTATGACACAAGGAAAACTCCTGCATTTCAACAATATCCTCTGAGTGAGGATGGTCACACATGATGAAGGGTTGTAGTTCTGGTGGGGTCTACCTTAACAGATGTTAAATGTATATAATCTATGGAGCACTAACTTTTTGCTTGTGTTGTATTGGAAGTTCATCCACCTTTAAATGTAGATGTGCAAGAAATATTTTCTTTTGTACTTGGACTGCCCTGCCAACTTTGTATACTTTTTATATATTGTAATTTCTCTCATTACTCATTTGTGGCTGTGCACTTCATTCATTAAACGTTACTTACAGAATGGAGACTACAACAAGCCAATACCTGCTCAGTACATGGAAAACCTGAATCACGTGGCATCGGGTGTGTTGACTGTATCTGGCAGCAAACCGCAGCAGTGGGTGAACAGCCAGCTTCTCCTGTGTAAGAAGTGCAACAACTACCAAACCCTGAAAGTTAAACAGCTGGCTTCATTTGTGCCAAGGGACGAGGTAAGTCTCCATTCTCCATTCTGTGTGACCATTAAATTCACGCTAAAGTGGTGAAGCAGTTCGGGTACATTATGATGGTGCAGACTTGTCATTTCAATTTGAGCATGCCCTGCTAGTTTCCTGCCAGTTCAGACTGGCACACTTCTCTGGAAAGGAGTCTGCATGTGATAGTGGAATCATTGTTGCTGTGTTTTTTAAATAAGTATATGTATGTACGGATTCACTTCAGAATATCGAAGGTTTAAAATTTCGAATTTCATGTGGTCGAGACCATATGATCAAAGATTTAAAACTTTGATGTTCTAAAATAAATACAAAAACAAAACCAGGTTCCCCAACGTTTTTGCAGGGTACGGGCACCCCCCTACGTCCCTGCTACTTAAATATACCAACACCATGATCGCAACACCATGATCGCACTACAGCGAGGAAAAGGGAAAATCTCCCGTTCTGCTCTGTAACATAAAACTTTGATCATTTGGTCTCGACCAT
>NC_056729.1:1684854083-1684894198 GCF_019279795.1 Protopterus annectens
GTCTAGTTTGTTTTTATGCTAGAGAATTGACTCCAGTTCCACAGTGTATTTGCATCTTTCACATGGAGTGACAGTTTGCTTTAGGCATAAATGGTTGTCTATATACATGAAGCAATTGCTACATTCTCAAGCTTCGAATATCAATAAGCTGGCAGACGAAATGATGGGGAAACCTGGCAGGATTTTTCTGAATGTGGTATTTGGGACGGAGGTGGGCTAGCTGGACTTTATCACAAACACCAAAAATGAAGCAGTAATTCAATTAAATACCGTGAAGTGCTGGCTTAAAATAGTTATTTTTCAGTTTTTATTTTCCACTGGATGCCTTAGATTTCGGCGCATATGCACTCCAAACCACTGGCTAAAGTTTCCAAAAGTTGAGCAGCTCTGGTAAACTGAGCACAAACATGAGGCTTATACAGGCAAACTTTAAACGGCATTGACACAACTACCAATGGAAAAGCCCCAAACTGAGCCTTTTTCTGGAAATTCTTGACTCAAATGTGTCCTGAGCTGCACACTTGCTGCAGGGGTGCAGGAGACCCCCTCAGTGTATGATGGCTGGTTTAAGAGCACAGTGATACCAAAAGCAGGACTGAATCTAGCCTATGCTAAGTAAGGCAAGAAACACTATTCCTAGATGGGAAGGGGGAATTACTTAAAAGGTCAAAGTGAGTGTTTAGAAATATAGTGTTAGGTGATCTGCAGTAATACCACCCTCTGCACAAACTGGCAGCTCTTTGAGCAACTGTGAACAGTAAGAAAATATGGAGACCATTTCCTATAGAGTATTTTAAACTGGAGAGGCTTGCTTATATGTAAACGAGGACCAGAGGCTTTTATACCAGCAGGATGCCAGACGTTTATGAAGTTTCAGGCCAATCTGATAGAAACACCATAAGCTATCGACTAGTAGTTCCCACCTTGGATGGGTTGAATTTGGCTCTCTGCTCCCATCAGAATGCAAAAGAGCCCTCACAATGTAAAACTGGCTTTGAGTTCAAGTGCAGTAACTAATGCTATAGAACAGAAGTAGGAATTCCTGCATTATCAGGAATCCTTTGAAATAAGCTCACTAACTCTGAGAAATGTTCACAGCACATACGCAGTTTGTAGAAGTTAGAAATATTTTCACGGACTCTAGAGAACTTAGGCAAACTCAGAACAGCTTTGCAGAACACTGTTAAACAGATGGTTTCATCATTTTTCAGCCAGCACTTGTTTAAGTCAACCAAATAAGTGCAACACAGAAGTGTTAAATATCACTGAAACAGAGCAAGTGCAAAAAATATACTTGTATCAACTTTGCATGTCCAGGATTTAGAAGCAAGTCTCATCACAGGTGTCCAAGCCTCGGTGGCACAGTGGTGCAGTAGGTAGTTTTGCCTCAGGGTGGCACAGTGGTGCAGTATGTAGTTTTGCCTCACATTCCCCAGTTTGATCCTTGGCTGAGGTGACTTGTGTGCAGTTTGCATGTCCTCCCTGTGTTCACATGGGTGTCGTCTGGGTGCTTTGGCTTCTCACAATCCAAAGACATGCAGTAGGTGGATTGTACACCCTGAGCTGGCCATAGGTATGAGTGTGCATGCGAGTATGTGTTCTGTGGGAGAATTTACTGTGGCAGGGCTAGCCACCCGGCAGTGTAAACCTTGGCTGTAGATTTACTGTTGAAGTGATACCCTGACCCCATGTGCAAAAATGAGAAGGGGGGGGTGCAGAATGCATGGTTAGTGGAAGTTAACTTTTTGGAGTGATTAGGGTTGGTTGAGATTGAGAGAAGTTTTGGTTAAAACTATAGCTGAGAGGAGATATCTCTGGAGAAAGGGCTTTGTGAATTGGTGATCCTAGTGTGAGGTTGGCGCTCTGATGTACTGGGAGCCATTTATCTTTGGCAAGAGTTGGGCAGTGGTGGTGGTTATTGTGGGAGTTGGTAAACTGGCAGATTTTATTGGGGATGGTTTATAAGGTGGTGGCACTTTTTCTTTGTGGCTACAGTTGCAATGAGTATGAGTTGAGTACTCCTGTTGGTTGTAAAGCGTCAAATAGTTACTGACCGCTGCAATCTAGCTCAGTCTGATAGTCTAGTCTTGCATGTACATGTTTTGAAAGACTTGCTGGAATGATGTGGCACCACAAATTGGAAAGCTACTCACGACATCTTTTCACAAAGTTGGTGCCTCAACAGAACTGTTTCTACAGCAGTAATGCGAGTGGGTGATTATTGGATGAAGCTTGTATTTCAATTCCAACCAGCTTGGATAGCTAGTTTGTGAACTACAAGCTTTTTTAGCTGTAGTTGGTTTCAGTCAAGAAGATGTTTGTACATTATTGTTGGAGTATTGTGTGGTCCACTTTCATGGTGTCTGCTTTGCCAATGCAGTATGTAGTCAAACTGTTATGACCA
The DNA here is from genome assembly GCF_019279795.1 of Protopterus annectens. Lineage (NCBI taxonomy): Eukaryota > Metazoa > Chordata > Ceratodontiformes > Protopteridae > Protopterus > Protopterus annectens. Next base: position 1,684,856,488 of record NC_056729.1, read on the forward strand.
GCATCTTGTCATACTCGTTAACTTCTGCTGTGGCTATCTGTGACCATTAAAGCTGTGTCCCTGGCTTTGTTTTTAAACCAATATATGGAGACTTTGCAGAGTCATTAAACTAATTTCTTCCAGTATACTGATAACGACGCTCTCTTATCTTGCTGAAGTGTCCAAAATGGCCTAAACGATAAATCTCTGTATTTGAAAAAGCCAGAAACCCTCAGAGATTTCATGTTCCAGAAACAAAAAAAGTTCATTCCCCACCCAGTTTCAAACTGAAGCAAATATCAAATGGTCTCAAAGCCTCCTGAAACGGTTTGCTCTTCCAATGTCCTTGCCCATGTCGGTCTCCTTACCGAACTCCAGGGTCTCCCCCAGCTTAAAAACTTTTGTTTAATCTTTCCCTTGTTTGCTCACAATTCTTGTTTTCTTTTCTTTGCCTCCTTGACACCCACTTTCCCATTTACCTCATCCCTGTCATTCCTCCCTTACACCATTTTGTCCATGTCAGTTCAACCCCTCTCTTCTTGTCCCTTTATCGTAACTCGGCAGTTAACTTTTGTACTTTTTTTTAAGTTGTGAGAAAACAGATTATCTTGTTTCCCTGACTACCTAATATGTAATGTTTCCTTATCTGTTTCACTCCCCCATTTTGTTAGCGTGCTGTGATGATAGGAGGTATTGCCAGCTGTGCCAGAAGTAGTAGGGCAGTGGATGTGTAAAATATGCCAGCAGAGCTATCTGGAATTTAGTAAAGAATTAACTTGTATATCAAACTGATTTGTATAGATGCCCGTGCTGAAAATGTATTTGAGGTTTGCTTGTTTTTAAAATGTATAAACAGTGTGCCCTTTTGGAAGGAAAATAAATGCACGTGTTAAAGTAACTGTTTAAATATATACATTGCAACAGAAAATACTGGGAGAGAAGAGGTTAATCCACTTGAATTAAAAAAAAAAAAAAAAAAAAAAAAAAACGGGTTAAGCCATACTGATGTCCCGCAGTTTTGAATGGAGCCGGGGTGCAATGTTTGTGCTAGAAAATAGGTTGCAGCTCTATAGGAAGAGTGGATTGATTTTATGACTTTCAGCAGCTGCACCACATCTGAGCAGTGATGTGTGTATTGTAGCACCTCCGTGCTAAACCCTGGTAGCTTCTAGTGTTGGTGATAGCATGGGAAACTGCTGCCAGATGACGTATTTGACGTCATTCTGTACAAAAACAGTGTTAGTATTAGAGGAGACTGAAGTCTCATCGGCATTCTGTATTCTGTCTTTGATCTGACAGCAAGGACCACTCTCCTATCTTGCCTTGCTGTATTCAGCAAGTAGGAACAGTAATTCCTTTAGTCAATCAGGAATAGATAGTCTGAATAGACAGTGAGATTAGCTGAATACTGTTTTTCTGTGACTGTGTGAAACTTTATTTTTAATACTTCCTGTGTTTGAAACTCTGGTGTTTACTGTAAGTAGATGTTTAGTATTTCCATGTTCTTTTATTTATTATCAAATATATTTCAATTTTTTTTTTGTGGTTGGTTCTTTTTAGAAAATTAAGTTTTGAGGGTATTTGTGCACATTTATTTGGTGATAACTTCGGCCACTCCTGAAAGCCTGGCTGTTTGGTCAACATTACCATTTGTATTAATATTAATTTCACTCGGTATAATTGGATACCCTTTTATAAGAGCCTTATAGTAACTGGTGGCAGTGAATCTACCTTGTAGTCTGTGCAAAGTTGGTAGAGTGAGTATTCTGTGCCAGCCTTTCCCAGGTCTCTGTGCGTGTCTGCTACTTGGAACAGGGAGACACAGCACTGGTTTCACAGCGAGGGTGCTGGAGGACTTGGCACCCCTACAGCTGTGCCAGTGTGGGAGTCTTATTGGATACCTGGAGTGAGACGGACGCCCTGACCCTGGGCTGAGTGTGTGCTGTGTGCGCTCTCAGGGGAATTTGTGCTTGATGCAGAAAGTTTTGCATCTGGAAATACTGACTGTATCAATTTGTATTACAAGTGAACGTGCTCCTTGATTACTGGGCCAGCATGGAGACCCCACACATGCCACCATATTTCTTTTTACTACTGCTGTCTTTCGAGTAGAACTGCAGTGACCAGTTGCTACTGAATACTTTAAAATGTTTTTACAGTTCTGTATTCAGATGTTACATGTGTCCTTTAGCTTTACTGTCCATGACATTGGACTGTTCTTTACTATCTATATAAGTTGCATTTTTCCTACTTTATTCTGTAAGTGTACCTAGCATGGATCTTCTTTACTGGGCATCTGATTAAATTGGGGTATTTTTAATAATGCAGTTCCTGTATATTACTGTGCTTTTTTTGTATTGTACTCCCACTTTGCATTTGTGCTGTAGGCACTAGTAATGGGGCTTTAATGACCAGGCTTCTGATGAAAGTCTATCTGTTAAAAAATGCAAATCACATGCTGCCTACTTTGTCATGTGTACTTTTATATTGCACAATAGTAGTCGGTGACCAAAGCATGCAATGTGCATTGCATACCAGGCTGTCTGCCCAAAGCTATAGGCACAACTTACAGGAATGGATAAATTGTATTCTCCCCCAAAGGAAGTGACACTTAAAATCAGATTCAGGAACCTTTTAATACCGTTTGTAATTGTATGCGTTTCCGTAGAACTACTAGCTTTTACAGAACTTTTATATCCTTTAAAGTTGATATTTCGCTTATCTCTTAATTTGGGTGCTATTAGCGGAGTACTCTCTCCCAAGGCTAGAAAACTTTGGGGGATGAGGTTCCCTGGTCTATCTGGTTACTATTGACAATTCATCTGGACTTTCTGGTTTCATGGTCATCTTAGGTAGTGTTTTTGGACCACTGTATGGATTTCTGTTTGGACACTTGCCTCAGAGTTCTGAAGACATCTGTAATGGATATCTTTATTGTCTCCATTGCTCATGTCTGGCTTTTTTGGAAGGAACAGAACAGTGTGTAAAACAAAGGACGTTTTTGTCCCAGTTTTCTCTCCCACTGACAGTCAAGCCCTGCCTGTCTCCCTCTCACTTCGGATTCATTCTTTCACCATAGATGAGAACTTTTTGGCATTTTTATTCCTGGGGTGAGAATTGAGTGAATTGGGGAGGTAAGAGCAGTCCTCTTGTATCTTCAAGAAAAGCCTTTCCAGCAAGTTTTACCTTAAATGTTAAGGAACATCTGTCTGTTTTCTCCTTCAGCCCTTGGTTTAATTTCCTTAGTGGCCATTTGCTTACTATGACCAGGTTGCCAGACAGTGTTACTGGGTTGCTGCTTTACCATGTAAACAAATGAGCATTGTTGGGTTTAATGACTTCACATGGCTGTCAGAGCGGAGCTGTTACATAAGACCATCTGCAGTCTGACCTTCAGTATTGTGGATTCCTGTATTCCATGTTTGAATTGATAATAGTGTTTATCAATAATCAACCCATAGTAATCTATTGGAGTTACTACATCAGTTATTTAACTAAAAAAAATTGGGTGTCATTTGAGGTAAAACCGTACAGTGGAAAATGTGAGAGCACAGATAGTGGGCTGAATTCATAAACTATGTGTACGCTTAGTGTAACCTTTTTGAATGAATAAACCACGCAGGCATTGTACTATGGCTGTTCTTGAATTCAAAAAGTGTATATGTACACTTTGTGGTAACCTTTATGAATTCCTAGACTTGGTTTCCTAGCACTGTTAATGCAAACTGGGGGGGGTGCTTGGGAGGGAGACTGCCATTTCTCTTTAACTGACAGGATATTTAGCTGTTTGCAGTGTATGTTTAGCTTACTTTAACTTCTCATCTACAGGTGAGTCTGTAGTATAGGTTCATAGGTTCATACTAGGCTATCTGCCCTAGGGCATTTATAAGCCTAGCCAGAATGTGTTTGGCTTTCGCCACCCATTTTAAATTTATTTTGCTATGCCCTTTTTCGAGGTTAGTATACTGTGCCTCTGTCTAACAGTGACACAGAAGTGATACCCGGGGTAAACCTACGATCTCCCATCCACTCATCAAGATTCCTCTTGAAGAGAGTCAATGAGGGACTCTGCCTAACCTGGACTGGGATTTTATTCCAGAGTGAAGGGCGCCTCTGGGTTATGAATCTGTCCCTCCAGCATTTCAGTGCTGAGGTTCAAGTCTCTCGAGCGCGTAGCTCGATGGGATTTGGATTTTCTGAGGTGCAGCATGTCCATTAATTCCGGGTTGGACATGGCTTTATACGTCAGGCACAGATCGCCTCTGAACAGGCGGTATGCCACTGAGTAGAGCTGGAGTTTCTTTAACCGGGCAGCATATGGCATCTGTTTGAGCCCTTTGATCCTCTTGGTGAGGTACTTTTGGGGTCTTTCCAGTTGCTGCAGGTGTCTGGTAAGGTACATCCCAAAAGGGGCATTGTACTCTATTATGGGCCTGATGAGGGATGAGTAAAGAGGCACGATGACCTCCCCTGATCTAGATGTGAATCCCTTCATGATTAGGTGGGCTATATAAAATGTTTTTCTAATCACTTTGGCCACGTGGTTGTCAAATGAGAGATTGCTATCAACTTAGGTATCCAGGTCCCTAATTACTTCTGTACTTAATGGATTACCACCTATGTGGTAATTTGTGGGCACTTTGTTTTTGCCAAAGGGGATGACTATACACTTTTTGGCATTTAGCTTGAGGCCATGGCTCTGGAACCAGTTGTCTGTTTCTATGAGGCCCTTTTGGAGGAGGCTTGTGTCTGCTGGAGAGTCGATTATGGCGCCCAGTTTGCAGTCATCTGCGAACTTGGTCAGCCACAGTCCTTCCGTGTTGGCCTGTACCTCTGAGAAATATATACTGAACAAGAGAGGTCCCAGGACTGAGCTTTGTGGAACACCACTTGTAACTGGTTTGGAGTCTGACATGGCTCCAGCAATTCTAACCATGTGGGTTCTGTCCTTGAGCCAGTTTGCAATCCATCTAGTGACATAGGGGTTTATATTTAAGCTGGTGAGCTTATCTATAATGCCCGAGTGGGGTATTGTATTGAAGGCTTTTGCGAGGTCCAGGTAGGCTGTGTGGACCACCTTCCCCTCGTCAATGGCCTTGGTGACTGTTTCAAAGAAATCAACCAGGTTTAAGAGGCAGGATCTACCCTTAACATAGCCGAACTGGATAGGATCCAGTGTCTGTAGGTCCCCAATATCTTTATTTATGAGGTCCATGATGATCCTTTCCATAGCTTTGCAGACCAAGCTAGTCAGGCTTATGGGGCGATAGTTTCCTGGATCCGTTGAGGCACCACCTTTATGGAGAGGGACCACTGTTGCTGTACACCACTCTTTGGGCACATATCCTGTAGTAAGGCTGAGATTGAACAGTAGTTTTATGTTTGGGTTTAGCTCTTCTTGGAGTTCATGTAGGACGCAGCCCGGGACACCATCTTGTCTCATTGATGCTGTGTTTTTTGCTTTGGAGAGGGCGGCTCTTACCTGAGCATCTGAGATGTCAGGGGGGCAGCACTCCCAGATATTTGCCCTTTTGGTGGGGAGGGGGGTGGAGAAGTTTGCGCTGGACCTGTCAGCTAGGATGTTGGCAATGTCTGTGGGTTCAGTGTGTTTTTTTTGTCATTTTGGACCAATTCTGAGCATATCTGGGAATTACCACCCAGGTTCCTAACATAACTAAAGAAAGCCTTGTGATTATCCTTAGTGTCCTGTGCAATTTTTCTCTAGAAGCTGGCCTTATGAGTGCCCGTAGTTTTTTGCTAATACTGATCAGTGATGCCTTCCCTTTTTGGGATTTTGCTCTGTCATTTAGTAGCTTCCTCCTGTTTATGGCTGGGGTCCACAAGACAGGACGTCTGCCTTTGGAGGATTGGGTCTTGGTTTTATTTGGGATTGCATGATCCATGCATTCCTGAAGGTGTTCATAGAATGTGTTTATAAAGGATTCTGCGGTCAGGGCCGTATTTTCCACAGGCTCGGGGGCTTTGAAGGATTCCACCTCTGTTTTGAGGAGTGTGAAATTTGCTTTAGAGAAGTTTTTCACTGTGGTTTTCTGGGCAGGGGGTGGGGTCGGGATGTGAATATCCATTGAGATTAGTTTATGGTCTGATCTTACCAGTGAGGGATACACTTCTGGTCTGGAGCATAGAGTCCCCATGTTGGTGATTATCAGGTACAGTATGTTTTCCCCTCTTGGAGTGGTAACAAGCTGTTCCATAGCATTTGAAGCTGTTCCATAGCATTTGAGTTTATAAATTCTAGGAACCTTTGGTCTAGGGTGTTGGAGCTAGAGTAATGCTCCCAGTCTGTTTGGGTAGTTGAAGTCGCCCAATATAATGGTGTTTGGAGAGACCTTCATATTTTCCAGTGTTCTCAGGAAGGCCGAGTGGGGTTCCTGGGTTTGGGAGGGTGGTCTGTAGCAGGCTATAAACTGGAAGGCAGTTTTACACAGTTAGTTGCACATGGATAGTCTCTGATGCTTCGTGCTTTGCCACCAACCTGGAGGTGTGGGTGTCTTTGATGAATATAGATACTCCCCCTCCTTTTGTGGTTCGGTCCAAGTTTTGGGGCCGAAAAGCATGGTATGAGGTATAACCTGGTAGTGATTGGGTGTTCTCGGGAGCCCTAAACCAGGTTTCTATTACTGCACAGATATCTATGTTCTCCATGCTAAGGAGAGTTTCGAGTGCGTGCATCTTGAGGTTTAGACTTCTGGCATTGAGTAGTATTACTCTTAGTTTCTTATCCCTTGTGATACCTATGGAGGTGAATTTGTCTTTTGAGCCTTGCCTAAAAAAGGCACTATGGGGGTAGCAAGAGCCTTTGCCAATATCCGAAAGCCCAGGGGTGACGTGTGCAAGCCGTCCCTAGCGAAGCATCGTGGCTTGTCGAGCATATCATCCCAAGCTGACAGGCATTGGATCCCCTTTGAATGACACCAGTACTTAAGCCAATTGTTGAAATTTATCATCTTGTCTTCATATTGTGGCATCAATCTTGTGAGGGTAAGATGCTACTCAAGGTCAGGGTCATACCGGCCTGGGCTACATGCTCAGAGAGCTCCTTTGTCTCTTTTCATGTAGTCCAGGGAGGCGTATGTCTCAGGTCATTCACACCAGCATGGACAGTGACTGAGTCATATTTGTACTTGCCTTGGAGTGACCTGAGTGCTTGTTTTATGTGGCGGATCCTAGCGCCAGACAGGCTGCTCACCGTGACCCTCTCCTTGTTCAGCCTGGTGAGCGGGACGTCAGTGTGCCTGACGATAGTCGCCTATTACAAGTGTATCCGGTGTGGTGTTTAGTCTTAAGGGCTGTGACTGTTCGGCACACTGGCTTTGTGAGATGTGTTGCATGTGTTTTGTTTTGGGGTAGCGGTTGCTTGGGTGTCTGCTTTGGAGGTCTCTGCTGCTTAGGCAGATCTTTATTTAGAGCCTCCGAGTATGTTTTTGTGTGATTATGTGTTTGGTTTGCTGTCGTGGTAGGTCTATGAGACTGGAATTGTAGTGAGTGTGGTTTCCTTTTCCTCCTGACTGGTTATGCCAGTACTGAGTTGAGAGAGTTTAGCCTCCAGTTTGGCTATATGGTTGCATCTCTCACATGTGTTGGAATTTGTTGGGAGGAGGAGAGGGTTGTCTGTGTACATGAGGCAGTTGTAACATTGCCTCAAGATTCCCAGATTCACCAGCTGGACTGGAGAGGAGATTGACAACTGACCTTTGGACATGCTAGAATAATATTGTGAATTCCTTAATTGAAAACAAGGGCCAGTGGGGAGTGAGGGTGTAGTGCTTTGTGCTGACTTATATAATTCCTTTAGTGAGCAAGTGCCAGGTAACTGAAGTGCAATGTGTTACAGGTAACTTAAATGCAAAAACGTCAAACAGTAACTTTATTTCAAGTGAAATAAGTACAGTAAGCAATGCAGATATCACTAGTATGTGGTGTATTAAAGTCTCTCCAGAGAAAAATATTTCATGTGTTTTGAACATTTATGTAATGTACAAGTCACCATACAGCGAGGTTTATGCATCTCATTTTTCGGTAAGAGTAAAGTTTGTAACTGTTATAAGGCCTTATTTAAACTACTTGGACAAGTGGAATTTGGCTGCTATAACCTTTTTAATTTTTACATTTCTTATGTTCGTTGCTATAACAGATGTCTCAACTGTTCTTTATTAGCATGCTAATCCTCATTTTTGGTAAAGATGCAGGTTAAATTGAACAGCAGAGGGCTCCCTTTTCCAGGGTATGTTTAACTGTATTTAAACAGTATTTAGTCACTCAGGCTAACACTTCTTAAAACAACCTTAGTTCTGTTTCTCTTTGCACCTTTTGGCCTGAGCTAAGGTCTGTAAAACTGTTTACATTTGTGCAGGTACACTATTGGAATGTCGGGATTACATTTTAAACGTGGTTATTTTCCAAGGCTTCTGTGTCGCAGTGCAAAGTAATAAAGCGCCTGTCAAGGTAAATGTAAGATGACAAACTGGGGGCAAAATGTGCAGTCGCATGCAACATTAGAGGACATTGGTGCATACAAGACACCAGAATGGCATTCTAATCTGCACTGAGGGACTTTAAAGGTAGAATGGGATTTGTACCGAGCTGAACTGAGGTGTGGCTACCAGCCACAACGGAGTTGAGATGCCAGACTAGAGGCTTCTTACCTGCTACCCACTTTTATACTGTATGTATTTACTGTGTACGCCTGCTACACTGTTTAGCAAAACTTTTTGATTTTACAAACAGTGAAAACTGCAATAAAATTAGTTTCTACTCTTTTATTTACGGGTATTTTTTCACTGTTTTAAAGCAATCTGTTCTGCCTGCTCCGGTTTTCCCACCAAGCAGTCCTTAATTAACTGACCTGTTAACTGTCTAAATCATTTTTTAGAGCCTCCTGGCTGATTTTTCTGATGTTTCTAAATGTTTGTCTCGCTGCTATTTTTCAGCTGTGTTAAGCATTTTCTAGTGTTTCCCACTGAAACTAGGGTGCTAGGAGTTGTAGCATAGTCCAGATCCAGTTCTGCTGCTTCTCGAACTGTTTGTAGTGGTTTGTTCTGAGAGATTTTTCTAAGCCATCTTGGTTTGGAAGGGGCCTATCTGCACTTTTAAGAGAATTGTGTTGATTTGGGACCTGACTTGGTTAAAGGGAGGTCTGTCTAGGGTTTGGAATAAGCATCCTCATTGGTGGTCCTGAGTTTGTCTCTGGTATTTAGGCCCTGCATCTGAGCAGGTTTCTGCTAGTTTGCACATCGAGCAGCACTGCACACTACAACACAATTATGCACCAAAGCCAGACAGATGAATTCAACAATTTTTTCCCCTTAAAATCCAGGTATAAATATCCATTTGCCAAGCTCTTCCGTGATCGTTTCTGAAAAGCCACCCCTAGTAACACCCGTCTTCAACGTAGCATTATGCCACCATTGGAGAGGCTTCAGAGGTTTTAACGAAGATCAAGGGCCTCCATCATGAGCCTTAACATGGACCAACAAGGTTACCAACTGGGTCACAAAGCGGGAGGACACTATCAAAGTGGGTGACTCCACATCAACCAGTAAACCTGTTACCAGCTAGCTGCCACAGGGATCAGTGCTGGGCCCCCTACTGTTTGGTATACATTTCTCAGAAGTTCAGGTCAAACATAAAGGGTTATGGCTGACCAAATTTGCAGATAACTAAATGATTGCACCTAGTTTGCAATCTCCAAATGCAGTCTGTATACTGCAGGAGGTTCTCACGCAGACCAACAGACACTGCTGTTTCAACCCAATGTGCTAGTCAGTACCAAAGATTGCGTTTAGTGATGACTGCCCATGTCCAGGAAGGTTGTGGACTGTATCCCGGGTAAGAATTTATGGTGCCCCATAGACCAGTGTCATGGAGGCGCTCTGCTTCACATGAATTGGTAGCCTGTTCCAAAGGTGCAGCAGTTCTGGCCCTCCAGCACATCCTAGTCAAGTCACAGGCCATGTTTAGGTCCCTGGAATGGGTAACTCTAGTCCCGTTCAATTTATGGATTTGCAGCCAATTTATTAGGTTTGGGTCTGGGATTGCTCTGTAAGCCAGGCACAAGTCTCCTCCAAGAAGTCTAGAAGAGTATAGTAACACTGACTTTAGTCATCTGTGTAAGGTGCATGCTGGAGTCTCTTGATGATCTTTATTAAAACCTCTGAGGTCTCTCCAATTGCTGCAGGTGCTTGGGATGTTTTACTCCGTTATGGACTGGATTAGTGAGTAGTATAGAGGGGGTAAAAACTCCTTTTGCTCTAGAGGCTATGCCTTTGCTAATCAAGTGTGCTGTGTAGAAGGCCTTCCTTAGTACAGTTGACACAGTGGTCAAAGTTAAAGTGGCAGTCTACTTGTGATTACAGATCCCTTACCGCTTTGTTGGTACATAAGGTATTGTAATTTGATAGTGTGAAGGGATATTTGTTTTTACTGAAGAGAATGATGATGCATTTCTTTTCATTCAGTTTGAGACTGTGACTAGGACACTAGTCATTGGTCTTGGCAAGACCATCCTGAAATATGCTGACATTTGGGGATTCAATAATTGCACCCAATTTGCAGTTTACAAATTTGGTCAGCCACAGCCCGTTAGATTTGGCCTGAACTGAGAAGTATATACCAAACAGTAGGGGACCCAGCACTAACCCTTGTGGCAGCTTGCTGGTGATGGCCTGTTGGTTGATATGGAGTCACTCACTTTGATAGTTTGTGGCCATTTTGAGTTTGCTAATGCATTCCTGAATGCAAGAAGGGCAGAAAGAAGCTCCTTGCAACATTGTGAAGAATCCGTTTGACAGTAGTTTCACAGGTTATGCTTGGATGGTCTTCTAAAAGTATGTTCACTGTCTGTGTTCTTTCTAATCCCGTGCGATGGGATCATCCCTAACAAGAGTGTTTAGATTCTGCTCCAGTTCCATATTTCCAGTAGGGACTTGAGGCTTAGAAAATAATGCATCCCTGATTTGCACCATCTTTCCTCCACAATTGGATTGGCTTTCATTTACCCATAATAGTTGTAAAGGAACACTGCTTAGAGCTAGCTGAATTTTTGGTTTCAGTTTGCCAAAGCTAGTTCTCCCCCCTAAGCCCTTCCTGTCATCCCTTCTGGGTCATTTTGGCCGCTGTAGATAATCTCGCACTCTCGTATTTAGTAGCCAGTGCACAAGAGTGATCAGGCACTTATTCACCTTTTAATGGGATCTTGAATCTTGGCTCTGGGACTTCACCTCTGAGGACATTTGAACATACTTTACTGGCCCAGCTGAGGCCTGTTTGTTACACAGATGGTCTCTTAATATTACCCAAAACTGGAGGTATTGTAATTTGCTGCTGCTCTTCCAAGGAGGAGTAGTTATAGCCATCTTCTGCAGATTGGATTAAGTCTGTCTTATCAGAAGTCTAACTTTTACAATGCCTTGGTAGTACTCTTTCTGAGCCCATGCACTGGTCCACCGGTTGCCAGGGCATCTGTAGATGGTTATAGCATTATCAGGAAGGCGAGTTATTCTGATTAAATTTGGATTCCGTGGCTATGGATCTCACTTCTGGTACAGTATGTCCTCCTATAAGAGGACCTGGCTGCTCTGGAGATCTTCCCCCAAGTCTCGAATCTGAGATTAGCTCACCTTTTTCCTTGACTGTCAGGTTGCTGCATTTTTTTTTTTTTATTGACTGGCTTTTGTGGTGGGTTTGGCTAGGCCTGGAGCATGAGCATGTGCTTGTATTAGTTGGCATAACTTCACTTGCACAGCCGTGGCAGTGACCAGGACAACAGCTGGGGTTGGGAGGGTGGCCTAATGGTTTAAGGTGTTTGCCTTACAAACACAAGGTGCAGGGTTTGAGTCTCACAAGGGATAATTGGCTAGGCTTAAAATGGCTCGCAAGGGCAGTTAGCGTAGTACTAATCTATGAACCTGTGAACCTATGGAGTCTTCATTTGACAGAAGTGGTCTTTTTGGGCAGTGGCTTTGATACTTAATGGCAGGGTACCAGATGGGTCTCTTCATTGTCCCATTCACTTCCTATTTCCTTGACACTTCACTGCTCAAGAAAGAAGGTGAGGGGGTCCCAGAAGTATTTTAACAGCATAGTCAAGAATGTCCCACTTAACCACTGGTTCTCTGTAGCTTATTTTAGAAGGCAGCTTTGGTGATCTCACAAGTAGAGCCTCCCCTGTACTGGTGGCATGATGCATCTCCTTTTTTGAGTTTTCCCTCCGATGTTCTTCGTGTTTCACTGTTGCAGTCGTTACATTTGGGTAATCCTGCTGGCAGGTTGCCCTCAGTCGGCCTGTCTTGGGTCCTGCGTCAGCTGCTGTCGCCTCTTCCCTGACGTCAGGTTGTCAGGGGTATAAAAGAAGCAGCCGATGCAATTTTCTTCAGTCTTTCTTGCCTCACGGTGCCTGAAGCAGAAGCAGTTCGCAAGTGCCGGTCGGCCGACTCCTGAGATTTTCGTGTTTGCTTTAGTGAAGACTTCGGTTCTGAAACTTACCCCATTGCCAAAACTTTTTTTCTTGCTCCAGACCGATGTCAGAAAAAGTTAATAATTGTATTTCGTGTGGAAAGCAAATACCTCATAAGGACTTTCATTATTACTGTATTCCTTGCCTAGGCCCTGATCACAACGTTTCTGGTTGTCTGATTTAACCAACACACTATTAAGCGTCGGTATGATTTTGCTTTAAACTATTTTGGACGCCGGTTTAATTATCTAGAAATGTCATCCGATAGCCATCCGACTACCGGAGTTCATAAAAAAACGCAAAGAAAGAGAGATCTAAACAACAGAGGTCCAAAACCGACAAGGTTTCTCCTAAGCCAGTCCTCAGTGAGGCGCTTTCGCAGCCCCTGACGCCTGCTACTTTAGAGTCGCAGGCCGCTACTGACTCCCACGTGGAGTCTGCTATGCTGCTGGAAACTTAAGGTATTGGAGCCATGGACACTATTCCCTCAGATGGGTCCGGAGCCGCTGAGCAGGCACCAGCTTCTGAGGGTGTATTCAGACCTAAACATCTTTACATTAAACAGACTTCAGCTTCAAAGGCAAAGACTAAAGCACCTTCTAAAGCAAAGAAACAAACTCGAGCCACATGGACAGGCCTCTATGCCCAAAACAGATGCTCAAAATGGCCGAAGACTTTATTACCTTGATCAGGGGTTCCCATCCCCCTCCTGATAAGAGGCCTAGGCAAGAGACTGACAGATCAGGTTTCTGTTTCTTCTGATTCCTCTTCTGATCAGGAATATCCCCCCCCCCCCCATGAGGATTCTGATGCTGAAGAATCTATACCTTCAGCTTCTCCACAGGACTATTCTTTTGGGGAAACCTTGCATACCATGAGGGAGCATTTCCACTGGGAAATGGGATCTGGGAAGATTTGCAAGTGTTCTAGGAACCACTGTTCCTTTTGAGCTCTTTGTTTTGTCTGCTCTCCTCTTATGATACTTCTCTATCCGTACTTAATCTGAAGTAATTTGGAGGACTGGGCATTATGGGTAAGGGAGGAGCATGAGAGTATGATCCTAAGCTGTAACAAAATGGCCGAGTCGCACCCAAGGTTCGGATCCGAACCCACAGGTTAAGGAGAAATGAAAATGGGCAACACACAGTTGGAATATTAAGTACATAACATTTATTTACACGCCAGTAGGCTGGGTACCAAAATATCCAAGATCTTTGTGTGGATAGATGACACATGTTTAAATTTTGTTCTAAATGTTAAGCGTGCCAAACCTAATCTTATGTCACTTGAGAGTGTCTACATTTGAAGCAGCATTTAGAAATGCATTCCTGAATAATACTTTTGTGGCTATATGGGTTTCTCTGAATATTTTTGCAAGGCAGTACAAACATGTTGATGTCAAGGTTTTAAGTCTTCCTTCTGTGACCTAGTTGTGTAGCATATGTCATTATGCAACCAGGAATGCAAGCTGAAGGACTCCATACTAATAGCTTTAAAGAGTATGTACCAGCCATGTTAAACGTCTCCCCCCCCCCCTCCCCCCCAAAAGGAGAGATATCTATACCAGAGGATTGTAGCCCCCCAAACATCTCCAACGCCCAGGTGAGAACTGCTCTCTCCAAAGCAAAAAACACAGCATCCATGGGACCGGATGGTGTCCCCGGCTGTGTGCTCCATGAACTCAATGAGGAATTAAACCCGCAGTTAGGACAGTTATGTTTGTGTACTTGCCATAGTCGTTAATCTGCTTAATCTGCATAGTCGTGATTTATCTTCAGCATACTCTGCCCACCTTCCCCTGACTTTGCAGAAAGATGGATGGGATGGAGGTGGAAGAGAAGCCTGTATTTTAGTGCAAATATGGGAAGGAAGAAGACCAATATCTCTGTGTGAGGCATTGTGGGTTAGGGGGTGCATGACCTCGACTCCCCCCCCCCCCCCACCCACCCCAAGCCAAAATATTCCACCTAAAGTCTAATATTTTCTCTTGGGGATTTACAATAATCATACAGGCTGATGTTATAACAGGTTCCTAACTTTTATTCCATTTTAGAGTTTTTCTCTAATTGCTGATGTTTTGTCTACCTTCCAAGTTAAGTACAAGTTATACAAGGCTTTTTCCGTATTTACATGCAGAAATGTGGCAGAGTGTACCTGACCAGCATTTTAGCTACTCCATTTGAATTAAGAGACACAGGCTATTTTTGTTCCTGTTTCAGTTGGAGTTTTTTTTTACTGTGAACTGTATTTCAAAACTAGAAATACATTTCTTCACGTCTGCTGCTCAATTTATCCCACTTTTGACACCATTTAACTTTTGGTTACATCTTGGAAAGCTCTGTATACACCGCAGACGTTGTGGATGAACGTCTTGCCTCCATGTTTGACGTTCTGGAAGAATATGTGCTAAATGACATGGAGCTCTAGTTAGCATTAACTTTTATCTGAAGCTATACACTTAACATTTTTAGCATGCTTGTATGGATTGATTTTGGGTTATATTCATGTGTTAACTTGGATCTCTGGCCTTTTTGTGTTTTTTTTTATTTATTTTCTTTTTATTTACTCTGTTGCATCGTATCGAAGCAGTCAGCAGGGAGCTTTACCTCAGTACTACAGCATACAGCAAATAACATGCGTTTGTGTGTGCTTGTGTGTGTGCTTGTGTGTGTGCTTGTGTGTGTGTGTGTGTGTGCTTGTGTGTGTGCTTGTGTGTGTGCTTGTGCGTGTGCGTGTGCTTGTGTGTGTGTGTGCGCTTGTGTGTGTGTGTGTGTGTGTGTGCTTGTGTGTGTGTGTGTGTGCTTGTGTGTGTGTGTGTGCTTGTGTGTGTGCTTGTGTGTGTGTGTGTGTGTGCTTGTGTGTGTGTGCTTGTGTGTGTGTGTGTGTGCTTGTGCTTGTGTGTGTGCTTGTGCTTGTGTGTGTGTGTGTGTGTGTGTGTGTGTGTGTGTGCTTGCTTGTGTGTGTGTGTGTGTGTGTGCTTGCTTGGTGTGTGTGTGTGTGTGTGTGCTTGCTTGTGTGTGTGCTTGCTTGGTGTGTGTGCATGTGTGCTTGCTTGGTGTGTGTGCTTGCTTGCTTGTGTGTGCTTGCTTGCTTGTGTGTGCTTGCTTGCTTGTGTGTGCTTGCTTGCTTGTGTGTGTGTGCTTGCTTGCGTGTGTGTGTGTGCTTGCTTGCGTGTGTGTGTGCTTGCTTGCGTGTGTGTGTGTGTGTGTGTGTGCTTGCGTGTGTGTGTGTGTGCGTGTGTGTGTGTGTGCTTGCGTGTGTGTGTGTGTGTGTGTGTGTGTGTGTGTGTGTGTGTGTGTGTGTGCTAGCGTGTGTGTGTGTGTGTGTGTGTGTGTGTGTGTGTGTGTGTGTGTGTGTGTGTGTGTGTGTGTGTGTGTGTGTGTGTGTGTGTGTGTGCTTGTGTGTGTGTGCTTGTGTGTGTGTGTGCTTGTGCTTGTGTGTGTGCTTGTGTGTGTGTGTGTGCTTGTGTGTGTGCTTGTGCTTGTGCTTGTGTGTGTGCGTGTGTGTGTAGCATGTCCATGATTTCCAATGGATGCCAGAAAAAGTGCTCTTAAAACCAGTATTGGAAAAGTCCAGGCTGTAACAGCATTTAATTGTAGCTGTGTGGCACACATGAGCAATTAGTAACTTAAAATATTTCCATTTATTTTGAGATCCAATATCTTAAATTATTACACTGCACCATATGAAAAATAATGAAAATGTGAGAAAGGAAAAGGCTTGTGTTGAGAGAGAGGCTTTTTGGGAGAGGTTTTTGTATGAGCATACATATTTTAGGTTTTCTTTACTTGATTGTATCTGAACTTGCCCGTGTCCAATATATCAACCCCCCCCCCCCCCACACACACACTATCTGTAGGAATTAAAGGAACGGTACTATTTATTAAAATATTTTTGCTGTGGTTGTATCCCGCCTTTTAGCTCTACTTTTGCAGACTTGCTCTGTATACTAGCTTGCTGACTGTACAGACTTGGGGGGGTTAATATGTTTTTTTTCCCCTTTTGTCTGTTCCAGTCCATCATAGGGTGTGGGGGCTAGAGGAAAGATCGGCCTGGTAGAATGTGTGTGATGCATTAGTTAGGGAAACAGAAGTAGGACACTATTTTTTTTTTTTTTAGTAATTCAAAAAAGACCAGTATTTTGCTCTGTAGTTTGCCATGGATACTCTACACTTCGGATTTGTTGGGAGAAGTTTAGTGTTTGTGGATGCTTGTGCAGGTGAAGCATGATTTGTGCATTTTCTAGTACAGATGTTGAGTTGCTTTATTTGAAACCTTGCATCCAGATGAAAATATTTGCTTGTGCTGATTAGAGGCTTAAGTTGTGGCTAGTACAGAAGTCTGTAAAGGAGACTTTTATCTTTGAAGTAGTTGTGTATACCAAGAAGTGTATAGTATTTTATTATGCTGAGGTATGTTTGCAATGAAGTGTTTGCTTTTTTTTTAAAGGGTTGTAGAACATGCTTAGTGTATGCTGTAGGTGAAGGTAGAGTTCTTCTCTGGGTAGCCTGACATGGAGTGAGACTTGAGTAGGATAGAGCGGTGAGGTCATGGTTAATGCAAGGTGATGCACTGATTGTCAGCAAGTTTTACTTCCTCCTGTCTCTTTCCTTATTGTGCAGTGTGAGGAAATCAGGTTGCACAGATGCACTGTCTGGTTAAGACTAAAAGGTCAGTGTACTCCAGCTAGCAAATGCATGTAAAAAACAGTCCTGTGGCTGCTGACTTGAGACTTGGTGAATTTCTCTAGACCTCTTGTGCAGTAGAGGTGGCACATGAAAACAGTGAGACTTTGGATGTCTAGGGAGTGCTGGGCCTTTCTGAGAGTACCAGGAAAGGAGTACTTGTTTCTTGTAAGGTCGTTGTTCCCATAGCATTCATAACTTGGCCTCCTGACCAGATGGACTCTGAGCTGTGAATACTTCAGGGCATGGGCTGAAGTACGATACTGATGTTCTTCGTGTTTCACTGTTGCAGTTATCACACTTGGGTTATCTGCCTGCAGGTAGCCCTCAGTCGGCTTGAATATCAGAGTCTTCCGATTTCTGCATCGGATGCTATCGCTTCTTCATGACATCAGGTCGTCAGGGGTATAAAACATGCAGCTGACGCCATTAGGTTCATAGGTTCATAGGTTCATACTAGGCTATCTGCCCGAGGGCATTTACAAGCCTAGCCCATAGTTTTGTGGCTTACGCCACCCCTTTAGTATGGGGAACTATACCCATTATTTTGCTGTGCCTCTGTTGAGCAGTGACACTGAGGTAATCCCTGGGGTATATCTGCGATCTCCCATCCATTGGTCAAGATTTCTCTTGAACAAGGCCAGCGAGGTGCTCTGCCTCACATATACCGGGATTTTATTCCACAGCATAGGGAGTCTTTGGGTGATGAATCTATCCCTCCAGCACGTCCTATTAATAGCCGTGTCGAGGTTTGTCTCCCGCCCTTGTGGCTCTGACGGATCTAGATTTTTTGAGGTGAAGCATATTCATCAAATCTGGGTTTGACATTGCCTTGTATGTTGGGCAAAGGTCACCTCTGAGCAAGCGGTAAGCGACTGAATAGAGCTGGAGTTCTTTCAGTCGGGCAGCATAGGACAGATGTTTGAGACCCTTTATCCTTTTGGTGAGGAACTTTTGTGGCCTCTCCAGCTGCTGCAAGTGTCGGGTCAGATACATTCCGAATGGGGCATTGTACTCAATCATTGGTCTGAGTGATGAGTATAGGGAGACTATGACCTCCCTTGATCTAGATGAGAATCCCTTCATGGTAAGAATCCGCTTTTCTTGCCGAGCGGAGTCCAAAGCAGAAGCAGTGCTGGTCGGTAGCCTCCTGAAATTTTCATTTTTCAAGTTTCAGACCAGAAGTCTTCTAAAAGATAAGTACTCCATTGGGGATCCTTTTTTCTTGCTCTAACCGATGTCAGAAAAAAAAATGTAATAGTCTTTCCTGTGAAAAGCAAATACCTCAGAGATTTTCATTCTTACTGCGTCACCTGTTTAGGCCCAGACCATGACGTTCCTCGCTGTCTGTTTTGTGCCTTGTTCAACACCTGAACTATTGGTCTTCGGGCTATTTTTTCACCAAATTCTTTCGCTCTCATTCTCCATATTCTGAAATGGTTTTGATAAGCCATCCGACTCCCGAAAAAACATAAGGGTAAAGACAGAGACTGACTGTATAGGTCCAAAACTGCTGACGACTCTTCCATTAAGCTAGTCTCCACTCTGCCAGTACTCTGGCGCTTTCGCAGCCCCTGATACCTGCTTCTACAGATTCGCAGGCCTCTGAGACCCATTCGGAGTCCGGTATGCCACGAGATGCTTTTGACTATGGAACATGCAGATGTCTCCACCTTGGATGGGTCCGGAGCCGCTGTGCAGGCACCGGCTTCTGAGTGTGTATTCAGGCTTTTCGATGTTCATACTAAACTGACTACTTCCTTTCAAACCAAAAATACTAAATTTTTCAGGCCCAGAGTTCGCACTACGCCTAGGAAAGCAACGACCAAAGCGCATTCTTAGGCCCCCATGCCACAGAAACAAATGCTTAGAATGACTGAAGACCTTATTACTTTAATTAGGGGAAGCCAGCCTTCCCCCTCTAAAAGACCAAGAACTGATTTTCCTTCTGATTCTTCAGATTGAGTCTGATGACTCTGACCCTTCTGATTACCAGGACATAACAGTTATCTACCTATGAGGATTCTGATAGAGGATTCCATTCCCGCTGCATCCCCACCATAGGATTTTTCTTTCGGTGAAACCCTGCATACCCTCAGAGCATTTCCGCTGGGAGTGCCAGGACTACCCACAGTCTAAAAAGAGACTCTGGGAATTTTTTTAATTTGCCTCAGCACAGGCCTATAGCGCGCTCTCCTGTTCTAGAAATTGTAGATGTCTTCATGGAATCCAGTCTTACCCCCGATACCTTGCCACCAGCTCCCAGGAAACCTGACTGATACTACAGAGTACCTGACTCTCTCACAAATTCCTATTTAAGAATCCTACTGCGGATCCAGAGACCATTTCCCCGGGACCTAAAGGCATTAAGGCTACTACAGCCAAAAACCCTACCCCTTCGGACAGGGATTCTAGGGCTTTAGACAGATGGGGTAAGAAGATATACACCTCTGCTACTCTTACTGTCAGTGCTTTAAATTGCCAGTTTCACATGTTAACGTATCAGCAACATATTATGGAACTAATTAAGCAAAATATGATGTTGATTCCTGATTGTGCAGAACATAAAGATTTACAAGAGTTAATGCATTCTGCTAACCAAGTTGGAAAACATACTTTGCAATGTTGTTTTGATGCCTTAGAAGCATCTTGCAGGGCTGCTGTCACTGGGTCTGTTCTTAGAAGGCATGCTTGGCTTAAGAAACAAATCTTGCCAGACCATGTCAAAGCAAAATTGAATGCATGCTCCATTAAACCAAGAATGTCTGACACTAAAGCAGAAGTAGTCCTCAAAAAGATGGAGGAAAAAGCTAAATCTATGCAAACTGTTAAAGATTTCCTACAGGTACAGCCACCTAGATTCAGTAGGCATTGGCCTTCTAAAAACTGGTCTTTCCCAGTCCCTCCCAGACCTTCTCAGCCCAAACCCAGGGGCAGCAGACCACCAAGACTACAGTCGCAGGGTATGCACAGATCTAAACAATGGAGTGCTCTCCCCTCAAAAACAGGGAGTAGTAAGCCACCATCCTATGGAAAAAGTTCACAATGACTTGTCCTTCATCCTTCCAAGCCTTGCCCAAGTACTTGCACCCTTAGGAGGAAAACTAGCCCTGCACGCAAAAAAACTGGGAATGCATTACCCAGGACCGATAGGTCTTGAACAGTACAGGTTCTACTTCCACTCACTGCCATCCCCAAGCAAATGGCCAGACCTCCCTACAAACCAGTGGGCAGAGGTCCAAAAGCAAGTACTTTCTCTTCTCAGTATCAAGGCTATTCAACCTGTCCCAGAAGAGCAAAGGGGGCAAGGTTTTTACTCCAGACTGTTTCTGGTACCCAGAAAAGAAAACTCTTGCCTGCCCTATCCTGGATCTGTCTATTCTCAACGCCTTCCTGGTGGTTCCAAGATTCAAAATGCTTACGCTCCAACAGCTGCTTCCTATGCTAGCCAAAGGACTCCTGGATAGCCACCCTAGACTTAAAAAAGCTTATCTGCACATCCCCATAAGGGAATCTTGCAGGAAATATCTACGTTTCCGAGCAGGCTGTATGCACCATCAGTTCTCTACACTTCTCTTTGGCTTATCTACTGTGCCCAGGGTATTCACAAAATGCCTAGCTCTAGCCATTGCATATTGCAGGCAGGGAAAAATTCAAATTTACCCATACTTGGATGATTGCCTGATTCAGGCTGACAGGATTGCTACTTCAGCACTTGTAAAGAGATTTCTAACTTCACTGGGGTATGCCATCAACAAAAAGAAGTCACATCTGGTACCCAGCCAAAGGATTGTATTCCTGGGAGCAAGCTTGAACACAACTTCCCAGATGGCATTCCTTACTCCAGAAAAACAGATTGACAAACTACTTCAATCTTCTGGCCACCCAAACCCAGGTATCTGCAAGAAAAATACTGCAAGCCCTGGGGTTCATGGCCTCTTGCATTCTACTAATTCTATATGCAAGACTGCATACGAGGAAACTTCAATGGTACTTAAAAAGTCTCTGGTGTCAACATTCTCAGACCTGAAAACAATGATTCCTATCATTCCTTGCTTAGGGACAGAGGTTCCTTTGGTGGGCAAAGGCCTGCTACCACAACAAGGGACTCCCTTTCACTCAACCCCCTGCCTCCCAAACCCTAACAGCCGCATCAGTCTATGCATGGGGGTGGGGGAGGTGGGCTTACATGGCAGGAAAATGCATTCAAGGCAAATAGAGCCCAAAACAAATGCACCTGCATATCGATCAGAAATGTTAGCTGTACAGAATGCACCAACAGCCTTCAAATACCTGATTCTTCCAGGGCAACTATTGATAGACAGACAACACCACAGTTATGTGGTACATAAACAAGCAGGGAGGAACCCATTCCTACCCACTCTGCAGGTTAGCCATGGCTCTGTGGAACACAGCCTTGAGCAGTCAAGTGCACCTGCAAGCTCGAGTTCCTGCCAGGCAAACTAAATTAACTGGCACTCAACTTGAGCAGAAATCTCCTGGACCCACACGAGTGAAACTGGAACCCAAATCATTCAAACATCTGATCCACAGGTGGGGGGCACCAGAGGTGGAACTATCAATTGAGCAAATATTGCTCCAGAACTCCCCATAGCCAAGCATGGAAAGTGGATTCCCTGCCCTTTTACATGGGAAAACCTCTCAATCTATGCCTTCCCCCTCTGCCCCTCTCGAAGGTCCTACTAAAGATCAAACGGGACAAGCCAAGGATAATCCTGATTGCACCAGGCTGGCCACTCTAGCACTGGTACCCACTTTTGCGCAGTCTGACAGTAGTGCCACCCTGGCACCTGCCACAGACCCCCTTCCCTGCTGTCCCAACAGAGGGGCCAGATTTTGCATCCTTGGCTACAAACCCTGAACCTAGCAGCCTGGCTCACCCCCTGAAGACTTCACCAGCAACCCTCTGTAAACAGGTGCTGGATGTCATCCTTGAGGCAAGGAGGCCTAGTACTAGGAAATCCTATTCAGAAAAGTGGAAAAGATACTGTTCTTGGAGCCAGTCTCAGGGAATGGACACAACTGTGCCCAACTTACCTCAAATCCTAACTTACCCAACAGATCTGCTCCACAAAGGCCTATCCTTCTCTTCAATTAAGATTCATGCCTCCGCCATCTGAGCTCATTGCAATACTGAGCCACCCTCTTCTCTCGCCCCTGGTCAAACCCTCCCCCCCCCCCCCTCGGGACTAACCCATCATTTATGCCCAAGGTAGTATCTAGTGTGGCTTTAAACCAATCCATTCATTTGCAAACCTTTTCCCCTAATGCTCAGAATAAAGGGGGAAAGGATCCTGCACTCTCTGGATGTGCACAGGCAGCTTAGGTTCTACCTGGACAGGACTAAACCTGTCAGAAAATCTGACCCAGCTGCTTCAGCTTTGCTGCAGGGGCAGAGGGCAAGGCCATTTCAATGCAAACCATTTCTAAATGGATAACGCACTGCATCCATTTCTGCTGCAAACACCATGGAAAACCTACCCCACAGGGGATCAGAACTCATTCCACTAGGGCTACCTCAACCTCTACGACATTTCTCGGGGAAGTCCCTACCAGGGACATCCTGGAAGCTGCAACCTGGAGTTCTGTACACGCCTTCACCAAGCATTACCACTTGCCTATCTTTTCTAAATCCAGAGCTGGATTTGCCACAGCAGTCTTACAAGGCCTGCTAGCCAGACCTAATGCTTCTTGACTGCCTCCACCCTTCCTCAGCTTGTGGGAATCAACCCAAGTGTGATGTCTGCAACAGTGAAACGCGAAGAACATAGTACAGTTGTGTACACTTACCATAAATGCAGATGTTAGTGTATTCAGTGTTGCAGTCCTGGTTACTCTCCCTCCAGCCCCCTGACTTCTCAATACTTTCTACCCATTTTTTTTCTTTTTGGCCATATCTTATAACTATGGTATTTACTTTTTACTGGAGGTGTTCCACACCATGTAATTGCTTTGTATTTTGGGGGTTCTTGACATCTGGGGCAAGAAAAACTGATGTAATGGCATCGGCTGCATGTTTTATACCCCTGACGATTTGACATCATGGAAGAAGCGACAGCATCCGATGCAGAAAACCCAAGACTCTGGTATTTGGGCAGACTGAGGGCTACCTGCAGGCAGATAAACCCAAGTGTGATGACTGCAGCAGTGAATACATTCGAACATCTACATTTATGGCAAGTGTACACAACTGTACTGTCTGTGTCCTGGATAAAGGGGGAGATATGATGTCTTCATTGCCCCTCCCCTTTGCAGGCATGTGCACGCATCTTTACTTTATTTGCACGTCTTCAGTCACTTGTTTCAGCCTAATGCCTCCGAGTTCTGTTCCTGATGCGAATGTGTGACAAACTTCTCTCATACACATGCGTACATGGCACGCACATACATGCGCACACGTAAACATGCATATACTCACATGCATACATGCATATACGCATGTGCATGCATATGTATGCACACATGCAGACTTGCGTGTGTGTGCACGTATGTGCATGCGTAATATAAAATGTGTCTCATTTTTATTTTTACACGGGACAAGGTTTCATTATTTCCTGAAAGTTGTTTTTGAGGCAGAAGTAGTGGAAACCCTGGTCATGGAGCCTTCCTGTAAAGTTCTGGATGCAGGGCAACACTGAAGCTCCCACATGGCGACACTTCTAGTTTAATGATATTGGTCACCCTCTTAGACAAGTCTGCGCATGTATCTGAAGAATTAACAGTTCTGTTAACCCTAAAAACCTTCAAGAATCCTCAAAAACCAGAGGTTTTACTGGTCAACATAGGTGATGGCACCATTTTGTGGTATATAAACAAGCAGGGAGGTACATTATTACGTACCCGTGTAGATTGGTGATGCAGGTCCGAGTGTTTGTGGCACATTCCAGTATGCAGCTCAGGGGTGTTAATCTACCTGAAGTGTTGCAGCATAGCTGACAACGTAAGCCACAAAAGTAGGCCAAGCAAAATGTTTTTCAGTAGTTAAATGATGAGGTGGACTTCACGCCATCAGCTCCTAGATAGATTACCGCACAAGACTTCCTTGCAGCAGGATCTTGAAGCTTGTACTCCTTTTCTTTTTAGAAGGCATCAAGATTTCTTTATGCATCTCCCCCCCCCCCCCCCACACCCCAATGCCCTTTATTCCCTTAATAGTGTAGAAAGCAAATGGGGAAATCCCAGTATGATTATCTTGGTGCAAGTGACTAAGTTCCAAGTTGGACTTTCCCGGTAAACAAATGTTTAAAAAAAAAAAAGTTGTATAGGGATACTATCACTGGGTCATTAGCACTTGTCAGATCTTGAATAGGGCAGTCTGAGTAAAATGTTCATGTTTCAACAGTGCCCGTCCGCCTCCTGCTACCTGTACTTTTGATGGTAGGGGCTGGGGGTGGTGGTGGTCATCAAGCAGCATTCTCTTGCTACTTGCAGTCCTCCATTCTCTTGCTACGAAGTCTGTTTTGAGGCTGTAGTTGAAAAGTGACTCCATGTTTCTGTCCTGGAAGACCATATTGTAGTGGCAATTACATTCACAAAGACCATAGACTTTGCAAGTTCTAATGGCAAAGCAACTCCTTCACTGTCTTCTGTAGTGGTTATTTCGTTCAACACAAATGTACTCTGTCATGCCAAAGGTGGTTTTCAGTAATGTCCCTTAATCAGTCCAGCTAGAGATGTTCTAACCAAAACCCCCAGAACAAATGAGGTCTGCTGTTACTGAATATCTGCAGACTGTTTTGCTACAACCTGGATGACCCATGGTCATTGCTACAACCTGGATGACCCATGGTCATTGCTACAACCTGGATGACCCATGGTCATTGCTACAACCTGGATGACCCATGGTCATTGCTACAACCTGGATGACCCATGGTCATTGCTACAACCTGGATGACCCATGGTCATTGCTACAACCTGGATGACCCATGGTCATTGCTACAACCTGGATGACCCATGGTCAGTTATATAATTTTTATGTAGTTACGGAGTACTCCCCAAATAGCTGGTGAATTGCATTGTCCTTGGCTGTGAAACGAAAACTGACCCTTTTGCAGGAATGTGCAAGAACTCATCCTGTTTGTCTTTTGTTTTACAGATATCCAAGCCAATATGCCTGAAGTATGGTTGATGTAGTTTAATGAACTACAAAAATGGGCACTGTTATCCACTCATCCAGTGATACAAGACTGATCTAAAAAGGGTTGGAATGTGCACAAACGTGGTGTATTGAAAATTGTCACAAGCTAAATGGTGCAGTAAAATTTAGTAAAGCTGTTAACCTCCATATGTTAAATAGTTCTCTTCAAACATATGTGGTCATGAGACCTTTTATGAGGCAACTCTGTCATGTTTCCATTGTCAGAAATCTGTGTGACTTAGTTAATTTCCAAGGGAGGGATATCTTTAGGTCCAAGGAAATCCTCTTCCCACTGTATTCTTCCCTTACCAAATCCATGATTGAAACCAGGCCTTCAACTATTCCACTAGGCTAACACTACTCTTCTTATACTTGGTATCCTACTGGCTGCTCATTGGCTACTCAGCCATGAAAGAACAAATCCTATTTAACCTCCTCCTCCTCCTCATAACTAGCCGGTCTGCAAATACTCTAAAATTTTTACTCCATTAAACAAGACTTGCCTGGAGGGGATAGGTTTCTCACTCTAGGTACAACTACAGGTCAAGCAAAGCATTGCTTCATCTGCCTTTAAAGTTACTCTTGTGGATGTATGTCTACCCATTCAGCCATTGCCAGGTTCGTTGTGCTTGGCCCTATTTAATTTGGGAGGTGGGCACTTAAGCACCAGTGCCATAGCATGAGTGGGCGCTGGTATGCTGAACCTTCCTACACTAAGGAAAAGGAGTCTTGCTCCTTTAACATTTCCCCTGAAAGACATTGCCTAAACAAAGATCTTTCTTTTTAAAGAAAGAATGTATATTATCTTTTAGTTAAATTGAAACAGGCCAGGCAGTTAATACTGACTTTGCACAGCATCTGAGAGGCTTCATTTTCTTTTACTGCCCATGCCTGCAGAACTTTGCTTACTACTAGAATCCATGGCAGGGAGCACTAGCATACACCCTAGTTGTGGAACTAACCTAAGCGGAACTGAAAACAATTTTTTGCAATACTAAACGCTCCTGACTTCTGGGGTCCTGTCAGCGATTTAGTAGGGGTATATGCTCAATTCAGTGAGTTTGTTCAACTATACCCAAATGGGGTATTGTATCAAACACCTCAGCCAGGTCCAGTTAGGCATTATGCACAATTTTCCCCTCATTGAGTGTCTAGATGACCTTTTAAGAAGTTCTAATGGGTATGATCTTTCCTTGACAAAGCCAAACTGAATTGGGTCCAGTTTCTGAAGGTTTTCTGTCTTTGTTGTTTGAAATTTTGTCCCATAGCTTTGCATATCAGACTAGTCAGACTAATAGGGCTGTAGTATCTGGGATTGGTTGATGGCCCACCCTTTAAGTGGGATAACCGTTGCAGTCCTCCATTCTCTTGCTACTTGCAGTCCTCCATTCTCAAACATACTGGCAAATTAATCTGGAGGCAAGCAAGGAACCTGGACTCAATGACTACATATCCATCAAACCAATACTAGAATTGAAAGCCATTAGAATTTAGGCTGTAAGGTTTTATGGAGTATTTTAGTCTTTTGAACTTCTTTGATAAGACTGTATTTTATATTTATTATTCTTGAAAATATCATTTTTTTATTTGAATATATAACATTAATAGTTTTTAGTACAGGCATGTTTTTTACTGTGTAACAGAATTTTCATTGGGTTTTCTTTAAGTTTTAATTATTTTATCAGTTTGTTAATTGATAACTATATTTAAAGAGATGATTCAACTGGTTAGTTTGTCTGATGAAGTTACTTTGGTAACGAAAACGGGTATCACAGTGTTCTACTTGCGTTAACTCCTCAATAAACCTGTGTTTTACGAGCTTCGGAGCATTTTTTGGATATTTATTGGCATTTTCATCTCCCTCTGGTGTTGGTTGGTGTTTTTGGTTTAGTTTTCCAACACTTGCTTCTGTTTTTTGTGGCTCCTCCATTCTCTTGCTACAAAGTCGGTTTTGAGGCTGTAGTTGAAAAGTGACTCAAATGATCCTGCTTGGTCATGTTTCCAGCTATTTAGGAGGCATCCTGGGGATATCTGCGTGTGTGTGTGTCTAGGTTCTTGAGATTGATTTTTTGTCTAGTATTCTTCCTGTATCCTGTCGGTGGAGGCATCAACCTCTGTCCAAACCATTTTTGTGAGGCAGCCATCTTTATTTATTTTTTTCCAGTCTCGCGTTAATTGGTTACCTACATTTGCTAACCAGGTTGATCCAGCTGATTTACAATACAAATCGCACGTGGAATGTGACCTCTGTAGACTCCATTCAGTGCAGGGCATGACTAATACACTTTATCATGTAGCCAATAGTTCTTGATGCAATAAAGGTTCAAGACTGTTATATGACTTAATTCTTGGCGTTTTAATATTATGTATTGGGCACTGTGGAACCTTTATAGTTCCTATAACTGAAGAAAGATGTTCTTCGTCTTCCCTTGCTGCAGTCCTGACAATTGGGTATAGTCCGCGTCCCAGTCGGCCCGAATACCAGAGTATAAGGCTGACGTCGGTCATGGCGCCTTAGACTGACGTCAGTACGTCAGGGTACTAATGCGCATGACCGACGTCATTTCCTCAGTCTTTTTTGCCGCATGGTCCGATGCAGAAGCAATTTTGCGAGTGCAGGTTGGCGTTCTGAGATTTTCCGAAACCGGAGTTTCAGACCGAATACAGAGTTGGCTAAGTAACCCGTTAGAACATTTTGGTTTTTCTTGCCTCAGTATTTAACCGATGTCAGAAAAAGTGAATAACTGTATTTCTTGTGGGAAGCAGATACCGCATAGGGATTATCATACATTGTGTATACCTTGTTTAGGGCCTGAGCACGGCGTTGTTGGTTGCCGCTCTTGTGCTAGATTTAACAAGCGCACTATTAAGAGGAGGCTTGATTGTGCTAGGTTAGTGTTTGGGAAGCGTTGCAATTATACTATGCCGTCGGATGCTCCGGCGCCTGCTTCATCTAAGAAGCGCAAGGACAAAACAGTGAAGTCTAGGGGTGAGGAACCGCAGTCCCGGACGTCGGTCCTTTAGAAGGCTCAGGGAGCCAGAGGTTTTGCCAGGAGTCTCTATGGAGTCTCAGGCAGATACTTTACTGTTACAGGATGTGCCCTCTCAGGAGGTAGGCCAGGCTGAGGGGCTTCTCAGGTAACTGTTCTTCCCTCTCTTCCCAAGGTAGTTAGGGCCTCTCCTTCTGTTGCCAAAGCTTCTTTTAGAGGAAGGCCAAGTTCAGCTTCTGTAGGGCTTCTCCTAGCATTTCGGGCTCTGTGCCTAAGAAACATATGCTTAAAATGGCAGAAGATTTGATTACTCTGATTAGAGGTTCTATGCCCCACCTGATAAGAGGCCTAGGGTGGAACAGGAGTTTGATAGTTTTGAACAGTGTTCACAGGCTTCAGAGTCTTCTGTGGAAGACTTGCAAGAGTTTCCTACTTATTCTGATTCTGATGTGGATGATTCCACTCCTTCAGCTTCTCCTCCTGAGGATTTTTCATTTTCAGAGACTCTTCACTCCATGAGGGAGCACTTTAAATGGGAAGGCCAAGATTACTCTGACTCCAGAAAAGGCTTAGGAATTCTTGTTTTGCCCCAGCATAGGCCCTTAGCTATTCCTCCTGTGTTGAATGTGGTGGAGGATGTTTTGCAGAGGCTTCTCTGAACCCTGATTCCTTGCCTCCTGCTCCTGTTAAGCCTGATAGGTATTATAGGGTGCCAGCTCATAAGTATTTGTTTAAGAGTCCCAGGGCGGACCCAGAAACTGTTTCTCAGGGGCCTAAAGGTGTTAAAGCTTCTGTGGTTAAAAATCCTGTACCCTCTGATAAAGAGGCAAGGGCTTTGGATAGGTGGGGTAAGAAAGTATACTTCTTCCACTCTAGCCATGAGGCGTTGAATTGTCAATTTCATATGCTGAAATATCAGAATTATCTCCTTTCACAATTGAAATCTAAGGTGGATGCTTTGGCGGAAGGTATTGAGTGTAAAGAATTGCTGGATTTGGTTCATGTGTCTGAACAAGTGGGTAAGCATTCTTTGCAGTGTGGTTTTGATGCTGTTCAGGCCTCCTCGAGGGTGGCTGCTACTAGTTCTGTTCTTCGCAGACATGCATGGTTGAAGGATCAGAATTTAGCTGAGCATGTTAAGACCAGGATTTTGGATGCTCCTTTACAGTCTGATGTGTTGTTTGGACCGCCTGTGGAAGCAGTTTTAAAGAAAATGGAGGACAAAGCTAAGTCTATGCAGACTGTTAAAGATTTTTGCAGGTGCAGCCTCCAAGTTTAGTAGAAATTGGCCTGCTAAGGGGTGGACATATCCTGCTTATGGTTCCCAGTCTAGGGTAGGTCTAGGCGTGGTAGGGGCAGGGCTCAAGGTTCGTTTAGGCCTAGATCAGACAGTTCACCTGCTCAGACTTCTGGTGAGGGCAGGGGTCAGTCCTTTCGTAAGCAGAACCAATGACCTGCCTTTTCAGCTGCCAGTGGACTCTCGACTGGCAGCTCCTTTGGGAGGAAGATTGTCTCTTTTCAAAGAAAATTGGGATTTAATCACTCAAGACAGATGGGTGCTCGATATCATTCATCACGTGTACTGATTTTATTTCCACACAATGCCCCCTTTCAAAGGCATGCCAGATGTTCCTCCTCCACAAAGAAAAGAGGCTCACAAGCAAGTTTCTCAGTTACTCCAGATAGGGGTTATTCAGCCAGTCCCTGTGTCAGAAAGGGGCTTCGGATTTTATTCTCGCCTGTTCCTAGTACCAAAGAAGGGGAACACGTGGAGACCAATTTTGGATTTATCTATACTCAACACTTATCTGGACATTCCCAAGTTCAAGATGTTGACGTTACAGCAACTGTTACCTCTGCTGGGCAAGGATCACTGGATGGTAACTTTGGATCTCAAGGAAGCTTACCTTCATGTGCCCATAAGGCTAAGTTGCAGAAAGTATCTGCGTTTCGAACTGGAGATTTTCATTATCAGTTCTCTCCATTGCCCTTTGGCTTATCTACTGCGCCCAGAGTATTCACAAAGGTTCTGGCTCCAGTGATAGCTTACTTCAGGCTTCAAGGCATTCAAATTTATCCTTACTTGGACGACTGCCTGATTCTGGCTCAAGAAAAGGAACACCTTCTACAGCATCTGGAATATGTCATAGCAGTGCTAAGATGCCTAGGGTATTCTGTGAACGAAATAAAGTCCAGTCTAGTACCCTCTCAAGACATGTGCTTTCTGGGTGTGAGACTGAATACAGCAGCCCAGATGGCCTTTTAACCCCGGACAAACAAAAGAGTCTGTCACTTTACTTCCATCAACTATCTCATCAGTCCGTGCTGACTGCAAGGACAGTCCTTCAAGCATTAGGGTTCATGGCATCTTGTATTCTGGTGCTTCCCAATGCCAAACTGCATATGAGGAAGCTGCAATGGTATCTCAAAATGTATGGACACAGCACTGCCAAGATTTGGACACTGTCATTCAAATAATACCTTGCCTTCAAAAGGAATTCTTGTGGTGGGCTCAGGAATGTCACCTAAACAAGGGACTCTCTGTGACCCGGCCAGAGGCGAGTCAGATTTTAACGACAGATGCCTCGGACACTGCTTGGGAGCTCATCTAAATGGAAAGTGGATACAAGACAAGTGGCCTGCCAGACTACAGCATCTACATATCAACATGAAGGAGATGTTAGCAGTCCAGTTTGCATTGATGGCGTTCAAGGAATTACTTCTTCCAGGGCAGGTGTTGATTCTGACAGACAACACAACTGTCATGTGGTACATCAACAAGCAAGGGGAACACATTCTTTTCCTCTATGCAGGCAAGCAATGATTTTATGGGAGACTGCGTTAAGCCTGCAACTGACTCTTCAGGCAAGGTTTCTGCCAGGAGCACAGAACTCCCTAGCAGATGTATTAAGCAGACAAATCATGGATCCCCACGAGTGGAAACTGGATCTTCATGTATTTCAGAAATTGACAGTGTCATGGGGAACTCAGACATAGCTCTGTTCTTCTCCACTAAACCACCAGCTGCCAAAGTATTGCACAAAGGGGTTTCATCACACAGCTTGGAAAGTGGATGCTCTGTCTTTCAGTTGGAAAAACCTTCATGTCTATGCCTTTCCACCTCTACCTCTTCTTCCAAAGGTATTACTAAAGGTCAGACAGGACAGGCCAAGGATGATTTTGATAGCTCCAGATTGGCCTCGGCAACACTGGTACCCACTTCTAAGGAGTCTTGTAAAGAAGCCTCCATGGCCTTTACCTCTGATTCCTCATCTGTTATCTCAGAAGGACGGTCATCTGCTCAATGTCAAGCTTCAATCTCTTCATCTCACAGCTTGGCATATTCTGTGTTGAAGCATGGTAGGTCTCAGCTTCCTCAACAAGTTTTAAATGTGATTATGGAAGCTAGAAGGCCTAGTACTAGGAGAGTGTACAGAAAAATGGAAGAGATTTTATTTTGGAGTACAGCAAAGAATTTGGAGATTTCAGAGCCTAATTTGAGTGTGGCTCTTCAATATCTTACTGAATTATTGGACAAAGGTTTGTCTTTCTCTTCCATAAAGATTCATGCTGCAGCAATTTCAGCTCACTATGATTGTGACCCACCTTTGTTTTCGCATCCTTTGTTCAAGCAGTTTCTTAGAGGGCAAAGAATATAAGACCCCCAATTAGAGCTCCTACTCCTGCTTGGGATCTCAATTTTGTGTTGGAAAAACTTACTCTACAACCTTTTGAGCCTGCAGCTACTGCTGAATTGAAATATTTGTCATGGAAGACTGCTTTTCTGTTGGCTATTACTTCTGCAAGAAGGGTGTCTGAGTTGCAGGCCCTTATGGCAGTAGAGCCCTTTTGATTTTCCATAAGGACAGGGTATCATTACGCACTAATCCTTCCTTTATGCCTAAGGTGGTTTCTAGTGTGGCTTTAAACCAAACTATTCATTTGCCTACGTTTTGCAGATCCTCAAAATAAAGGGAAAAGATTTTGCACACTTTAGATGTACACAGGCAATTGCGTTATTATTTGAGCAGGACTAAAGATTTTAGGCAGTCTCAGCAGTTACTTGTTTCTTTTGCTTTAAGTTCACAGGGCAAGCCTGTGTCAAAACAAACTATTTCTAGGTGGATTGGCTTTTGCATTGCATTTTGTTACTCCCATCATGGCAAAGAGGTTCCAGCTGGGATTAGGCCTCATTCCACTAGGGCTACTGCCACTTCAACAGCATTTCTAAGGGGTGGCAACTAAGGATATTCTGGAGGCAGCTACTTGGAGTTCAGTGCATACTTTCTCTAGGCATTATCACCTGCCTATATACTCTAAGACTAGAGCTGGTTTTGCCACAGCTGTTTTACAAGGCATGTTGTCAGCTCCTGCTACTTTATAATTTGCCAGCCTCCCTTACCTCTGCTTTGGGATTCTACCCAATTGTCAGGACTGCAGCAAGGGAAGGCGAAGAACATAGTACAGTTTTGTACCTACCATAAATGTAGATGTTAGAGGATTCCTTGCTGCAGTCCAATTACCCTCCCTCCTTCCCTCTGTGTTTCAGGGTGGTTGTGTAGGTGAGTTTACATGCTTATATTTTTGTATATATTACTGTATATATTGTACATGTTTTTTGGTGCAGGTTGTTTTTGGGACTTGTCTTTTTGGGTCTTCTGACATCTGGGGCAAGAAAAGACTGAGGAAATGACGTCGGTCATGCGCATTAGTACCCTGACGTACTGACGTCAGTCTAAGGCGCCATGACCGACGTCAGCCTCTCTGGTATTGGCCGACTGGGACGCGGACTATACCCAATTGTCAGGACTGCAGCAAGGGAATCCTCGAACATCTACATTTATGGTAGGTACAAAACTGTACTTTATTCCCATATCCCTGACTACGTTATAGCATGCAGCAATACATTATGTAAGCAAGTGTGTGTTCCATGAAATTTCTAATTATGAGCATTTGTTCTGTACTTTTTCCAAGAATTCTTTCCTGAAATTCTTCAAGAGCTTGGATGGTGACTGCAGTGTAGGTGGCTGAGCATGGCTGACCACTTCAGGCTGTTATCAGGCTGCATGCATAGCTAGAGATTTAGCCCTTGTCAGAGGATGCCAGCAATCTACTTTTAAACACTCCCTTAGGAAAGATTCTTAAACCACACACACACACACACACACACACACACACACACACGCACACGAGTGTGCGCACAAGCGCGTGCAAGCAGTACTGCAGAAACTGGAGGAAAAAAGCAGAAGTATTCAGCAAAACAATTCTTCAGAACAAAGTAGCAAAGAAATTTGTTTTGTAAGCATCGGCTTTTGTCAGAAACATGTTTGTGCCGATAAAGGCCAGTGGAAAGGAGGTGTAGGCTCAGTTTATCCCAGTCAGTTTTCAAATTGCAGTGAACTAATTTTGCTAAATGAAAGTGTAAAAGTTGAGCCATGATGAATGAAAAGCTCGACTCCCTATCACTAGCAAGCTCGACTCCCTATCACTAGCAACCATCAGTTTTTGAAGTCCTCTTTCCCCCTGTAGTACATCAGGCTTAGCCATGTTTATGAAAGGGGTATGGGAAAAGGCCTCCCTATTTGAGAGCTGGGGGGGACTAAGCTCCTACAAATGCTATCTCCTGCATTCTGACATGCTCAAAGCCAACTTGCACAAGTTTGTGTCGTAGAATTCTCAAGTCCAAATTGCTCTACATCCACCAGCCTCAATGCAGCGAGCTCGCCCATCTGAGAATTTTTATTCTGCTGAGCTTATTGTTTGCAGCTGGCTCATCTTTGTTCTTGGCTTTCTTCCTAGATCCTGCTTACTAACATGGTTCATAGCAGTCAGTGAGTCTGCAAATTCCTGTCCTTATTAAATGCTGAAGTCTGCGTTAGAAACATTGAAGTCCTGATATGTCTCTAGTCTATAACACTGGTTGCCCTGGATGGACAGTATTAGTTGTACCAATTTTTAAAATGGTTTTGGTCTCTATTTGCATTCTGTCTTTCTCCTCCCATGTTAGTTATCTCGTTTTTCGTAAACAAACCTTTTGCACATTTGAGGTTAGTTACCAGTGCAAGCTTGCATAGCTGGCCAGATCTTACAGTAGGCGAGGGAAAATGTACATTACACTGAAGGTGCAAAGCATGTCTGGTTTGGGTAGTGGCTTTTAAGTGAAAAGCAGTGCAGTGTGTTTAAAATGTGTTCATTTTGACAGTTAAAGTAGTTCCTGAATGTGTCATGTAGTCATTCATCCTCCCAGTAGGGAAGATAGTGTTTTGACAAGTGCTAATTATGATTTATTGTTCTAGTAATTGTTGCATTGCTCGTGAACACATTTGGAAGCTACGTAGGCAGGTGAATGAAATAATTATGCATGTCTCTGCAGTGAATCTCTGGGGTCACACAGAGGCTTTCTTCTTGCTGTACTGTAATGGTTTGCCAAAAGATGATATGCTAGATTGTTCTGTAGATGATGGAGTGGTTTTTCCAGTAATACTGATTTTTGCTTCTGCAGGTAGAGCATGATAACATCAGACAGTTGCTTTACCTCCTGGCGACACATCATGGCTGACAGAATTTCATGTTGCTGTGGCAACTTGATGAATCAAATATGCCTTGACTAATACTGTACAATTTCCTTGACATATTTTAGTTCTTGAGAATTATGGTGCTTGTGAAAGGGATATCAAGTTACATTAATGGGAATTGATACCCTTTGTTTAACCACATGGCACTAAGGTACAGCAGGTTCAATTGTCACCCTCAGTTTTGCTCCATCTCATCTGTGTACTTCAGTGCCATCTATCTAAGGAATTAGACTTAATGGGTGTGCAGCCTGCTTTGAAGGCTGCTTATCCCTTGGCTGGTGTCATGTCCCAGGTTGTAGTATTTGTAGGTTAGAGGTGTGTGATGCAACCGTTCCTAACTTCTAATTCTACTGAGGCCAGACAGCCTTTATGGGCAAGTGTTGGCTGTTACTTGTAATGTAAGCTTATAGTTTTAACACTCCGAATTATATCTGCTCTCCAGCTTTTTCTGTTTTAGATGTTTAGGTGCATGTGTCTATCAACATAATAAACATACACATTTTTATTTTGTGTGTGTGTGTGTGTATATGGATATAGATATAGATGTGTTTATATTGGTGTGTACAGTGGATATAAAAACTTTACACACCCCTGTTAAAATGCAAGGTTTTTGTGATATGAGAGACCACAATAAATCATTTCAAAACTTTTCCTACCTATAATATGACCTAGAACCTGCACAATTCAATTGAAAAACAAATCTGTTTGTGGAAAAATATTAAAAAAAAATACAATATGCTGGTTGCATAAGTGTGCACACCCTTGAACTAATACTTTGCTGTAATTAAATCAAAATGTGCTTCAATATTCAGTCTTCTTGGGTACACACCTGCCATCGATTAAAGATGCTCTGATTAACCCGAAGTAAAGTTCAGCTGTCCTAGTAGGATTTTCCTGACATTTACTCAGTTGCCTGCTGCAGCAAAAGCCATGGTTCGCAGAGAGCTTACAAAGAATCAAAGGGATCTCATTGTTGAAAGGTATCAGTCAGGTGAAGGGTACAAAAGAATTTCCACAGTGTTGGATATACCATGGAACACAGTGAAGACAGTCGTCAGAAAGTGGAGAAAATATGGGGCAACAGTGATGTTGCAAAGAACTGGATATTCCTCCAGAACTGATGAAGAACAGACAAAAAAGCTCAGGGAGGTTGCCAAGAGACCTGCCGCAACACTGAAAGAGCTGCAGGACTTTCTGGCAAGTACTGGCTGTGTACTACATGCAACAACAATCTCCTGTATTCTCCATATGTCTGGACTATGGGGTAGGGTTGCAAGACAGAAGCCTTTCCTTACACAGAAAAACATCCAGGTCCAGCTAAAATTTGCAAAACGATAATAGTCTCCCAAAGCATGTGGGAAAATGTGTTATGGTCGGAGACCAAGGTTGAACTTTTTGGCCACAATTCCAAAAGGAACGTTTGGTGCAAAAACAACACTTTGCATTACAAAAAGAATACCATCCCCACGGTGAAGCATGGTGGTGGCAATATCATGCTTTGGGATTGATTTTCTTCAGCTGGACCTGGGACTGTAGTCAAGGTGGAGGGAATTAACAGTTCCAAATAGCAGGCACTTTTGGCCCAGAACCTTGTGTTGTCTCGCTAGAAAGCTGAAGATGAGGAATTTCACCTTTCAACACAACCATGATCCCAAGCATGCATCAAATCAACAAAAGAATGGATTCACCAGAAGAAGCTTAGTTTTGGAATAACCCAGCCAGAGGCCAGACCTAAATCCAATAGAAAACCTGTGGGGTGACCTGAAGAAGAAGGCTGTGCACAAGAGACCCTTGCAATGACAGATTTGGAGCACTTTTGCAAGGAAAAGTGGACAAATATTGCCAAGTGAAGATGTGCCATGCTGATAGACTCCTAACCAAGAAGACTGAATGCTGTAATTCAAAAGGTGCTTGAGCAAAGTATTAGTTTAAGGGTGTGCACACTTTAGCAACCCACGTATTTTTTTTGTTTTTCTATATTTATCCCCTTAACAGATTTATTTTTTCAATTAAATTGTACAGGTAAAAGGTCACAGCAAAGGTGGGAATAGTTTTGAAATGGCTTATTGTGGTCTCATTTTTTATATCGCAAAAACCTGGCATTTTAATAGGGGTGTGTACACTTTTTATAGCCTGCCTGTGTCTGCCCCCGAAATGTCGAAAAGGCAAAATGAAACTGCATAGAAGCAAATTCTTCCCTGGGAAAGAAGTTGCTTGGCCGTTTCCGTCACTTTGCCATTTTCAGCACAGTAGTGCGATCTCTGAGTTGGTGTATTAGTAGGGGGGGGTGAGGGATCAGCCCCCCAATTTAAGCAATGTTTTAATGTGTTTTTTTTTTTATTTGGGAGCACTGATTTTATTTCCCTGGGAAAAAAATCGCTGTTCTGGTTTGATGTTTTGTGAATTTGAACTGGTTCACTATAACAGCCTTCGATCATTTTGATCATTCATTGTTATAATATAGATCCTTTGCCCCTTACCCCCACGATAGTGCAATCTGAGTTGGTATATTTAGTTGGAGGGGATGTAGGGGATATATGGGTTTACTTTAGTCTTTTTCTCCCGGTATTTCTTTAGTCTTATTTTTTCCCTGGATGTCCAAGTGGTTACTTACCTTAAGTCTGAAGTCGGTGTTTGTCTTCTGGTTTGGTATATTCGCCTTCGTAAAGTGGAAGTCTGTGTGGGTGCTCAGGTAAGTGAAGTAGATCCGTGTGTGTATACGTGCGTGTTTATAAATATATACAAGTCTCTGTCTCGTGTATGTGTGGGTGTGTATATATGTAATGTTTATATATATATATATATATATATATATATATATATATATATATATATATATATAATGTGTG
>NC_056729.1:1684894698-1685037198 GCF_019279795.1 Protopterus annectens
ATCACTCCTGTCTTCTCGCATCCTTTCTCCCTGGAGTACTTGGCGGAGCTCTTCCATACAGGCCTGTCCTATTCCTCCAAGATACATGCATCAGCTATTTCAGCACAATACAGCTTGGATCCTCCTGTCTTCTCGCATCCTCTGCTCAGACAGTTTCTGAGGGGAATTAAAAATGTAAAACCTCCCAGGAAACCTCCATTGCCAGCATGGGACTTGAACTTTGTGCTAGAAAAACTGACTACCTCCTTTCGAGCCAGCAGCTACAGCAGACTTGCAATACTTATCCTGGAAGACTGCCTTCCTGCTGGCAATAACTTCAGCAAGAAGGGTCTCTGAACTACAGGCATTAATGGCAGTACAACCCTTCCTGATCTTCCATCAAGATGGTGTCCATGAGAACAAATCCAACGTTTATGCCTAAGGTGGTATCCAGAGTCTCTTTTAAATCAGGCTATCCACCTTCCTACATTCTTCCCCAATCCACAGAACAGGGGAGAACAGCTCCTACATACCTTGGATGTACACAGGCAATTACGCTACTACCTGGACAGGACAAAAAACAATAGAAAAACTGACCAGCTTCTGGTAGCTTATGCAACAGGAAAAGAAGGAAAACCAATTTCTAAACAGACAATCTCCAAATGGATAGGAAATTTTGCATTATATTTTGTTACTCCTACCATGGAAAGAAAACTCCAGAGAACATCAGACCTCACTCCACAAGGGCCACAGCCACTACCACAGCTTTCTTACGAGGAGTGGCTACTAAGGACATTATAGAGGCTGCTACTTGGACCTCCGTGCATACATTTGCCAAGCATTATAACTTACCTCTATACTCTAGATCCCGTGCTGGTTTTGCCACTGCTGTTTTGCAAGGGATCCTGACTACACCATAATCTATTCTCATTACCTCCTCCCCTAGTTTAGCTATGGTATTCTACCCATTTGTAAGGACTGCAGATGCATCCTTGAAGGACCTAGTACAGTTTTGTACCTACCATAAATGTAGATGTCCGAGAGGAATGCATCTGCAGTCAGGATTACCCACCCTCCTTCCCCTCTGAGGTACTCCTAGGGTACTTACCAATCTTCAGCTAGCTTGGGGGGGATCTATTATGGTGTATTTGTTTGTATATATGTACATACATGTTTATTTTGTGCGTTTGCTCTCTACTATTTGGAAACTTGGCATTTATCCAAATTTAGCCAACCAAGAGGGCACCTGGCATCTGGGGCAAGAAACACTGAGGAAAATGGCGTTGGCTGATGCCTTTATACCTGAATAACTGCCGCAATGACGTTGGGTGAAGTGCGACACCAGCCGAAGCCAGACCCAGACTTTGGAATCCGGCCGACCGAAGGGCTGCCTGACGACAGGACAACCCATTTGTAAGGACTGCAGATGCATTCCTCTCGGACATCTACATTTATGGTAGGTACAAAACTGTACTTTTCTTATGTCTGGCAGAATAAGACATATGTTGGAGACCCTTGATCCTTTTGGTGAGGTACTTCTGTGGTCTCTCCAGCTGTTGCAAGTGCCGGGTGAGGTACATACCAAATGGGGCATTGTACTCAATCATGGGTCTGATGAAGGAGGAATATAGGGGTACAATGACATCCTTGATCTGGATGTGAATCCCTTCATGATGAGGTGTGCAAGGTAGAATGTTTTTCTAACCACTTTGGCAACGTGGGTGTCAAATGAGAGGTCGCTGTCTACTTGGGTCCCTAGGTCTCTGATTACTTTTTCCGTACTCAGTGGGTTGCTGTCTATATGATAATTTGTGGGTACTTTGTTTTTTCCAAAAGGGATGACTATACATTTTTTGGCATTTAGTTTAAGGCTGTGACTACGGCACCAGTTGTCCGTTTCAGTGAGGCCTTTTTGTAGGATGTGTGGGTCTGCTGGTGTATCGACTATGGCGCCTAGTTTGCAGTCCTCTGCGAACTTTCAGCCACAGCCCTCCCATGTTTGCTTCAACATCTGAGAAATAAATGCCGAACAAGAGGGGTCCCAGGGCAGATCCCTGTGGGACACCACTTGTGACTGGCTTTGAGTCTGACATTGCTCCAGCGATTTTAACTTTATGGGCTCTGTCCTTTAGCCAGTTTGCAACCCATCTAGTGACATAGGGGTTTACTTTTAAGCTGTTTAGCTTACCTATGATGCCTGAGTGGGGTATTGTGTCTAAGGCCTTAGCCAAGTCCAGGTATGCTGTATGGACTGCTTTGCCCTCATCAATGGCTCTAGTGACCGTTTCGAAAAAGTCAACTAGGTTTAAAAGGCAGGATCTGCCCTTCACAAAGCCGAACTGGGTGGGGTTTGAGTGTCTGTAGATCCCCTATGTCTCTGAGTTCCATAACGATTCTTTCCATAGCTTTGCAGACCAGGCTCGTTAAGCTTATGGGGCAGTAGTTTCCAGGGTCTGTAGAGGCACCCCCTTGTGGAGTGGGACCACTGTTGCTGTACGCCAGTGTACAGGTACATATCCCGAAGTAAGGCTAAGGTTAAATAGGATTTTTTGTGTGTGGGTTTAGCTCCTCTTGGAGTTCACGTAACACACACCCCGGGATACCGTCAGGTCCCATTGATGCTGTGTTTTTTGCTTTGTTTAGGGCGGTTCTCACTTGGACATCTGAGATGACAGGGAGATTACATTCAGCTGGGATAAGTATTTCTTCTTTTGGGGGTGAAGGAGGCGAGAAATTTGCACTGAACCGGTCAGCCAGAATGTTAGCAATATCTGTGGGTTCAGTGTATTTTTTGTTGTTGTGAACCAACTCTGAGCATATCTGAGGGTTTCCGCCCAGGTTTCTAACATAGCTGAAGAAGGCTTTGTGGTTATCTTTAGTGTCCTTAGCGATTTTTCTCTCAAAGTTTGCCTTGGATGTTTTTATGAGAGAACGTAGTTTTCTGCTAATGTTGATCAGAGACGTCTTCCCTTCATGGGATTTCGCTCTGACATGCAGTAGCTTCCTTTTGTTATACAATTTGTTTATGGCTGAGGTCCACCAGACAGGACGCTTACATTTGGTGGAGAGGGACTTGGATTTGTTTGGGATTGCATGATCCATGCATTCTTGGATATGTCCATAGAAAGCATTTGTGAAGGATTTGGCATTGCGGGATGTGGTATCCACTGGCACAGTGGGCTTAAAGGATACGATCTCCTTAAGAAGAGTGAAGTCTGCTTTTGAGAAGTTTTTCACTGTGGTCTTTTGTGCTGGGGGTGGAGGTGGGATATGTATATCCAGGGTGATTAGTTTGTGGTCAGATCTCACTAGTGAGGGGTATACTTTTGTCCCCATGTTTGTGATGATCAGGTCTAGTATATTATCTCCCCTAGTGGGAGAGGTGACTAGTTGTTCCAGTGCATTTGAATTTATGAATTCCAGGAACCTTTGGGCTAGGGTATTAGGGCTAGAATAATGTACCCAATCTATGTTTGGGTAGTTGAAGTCTCCCAGTGTGATGGTATTTTGTGATACATTCATATCCTCCAATGTCTTCAGGAAGGCTGAGTGGGGTGGGAGATTGGGAGGGTGGTCTGTAACATGCTACCAGTTGTATAGCAGTTTTGCCTATGGTTAGTTGCACCTGTATGGTCTCTGTTGCTTCATGTGTTGCTACTAACCTGGAGGTGTGGGTGTCCTTTATGAATATGGACACTCCCCCTCCCTTTGTGGTTCGGCCCGGGTTTTGGGGCCGAAAAGCATGATACGAGGTATAGCCTGGTAGTGCTGGGGTACTCTCAGGAGCCTTGAACCAGGTTTCAGTTACTGCACAGACGTCTATGTTCTCCATGCTGAGGAGTGCATCAAGTGCCTGCATCTTGAGATTTAGACTTCTGGCGTTGAGCAGCATTACCCTTAGTTTTTTTCCATTTTTGTTTTCTAAGGAGGTGGGTTTGTCTTTTGAGCCTTGCCTAAAAAAGGCACTATGGGGGGTGGCAAGAGCCTTAGCCAATATCCGGAAGCCCAGTGGTGACAGGTGTAAGCCATCCCTTGCGAAGCAGCGTAGCTTGTCCAACATATCCCAGGCAGACGGACATTGGATCCCCTTAGAATGACACCAGTACTCGAGCCAGTTGTTAAAGCTGATCATCTTGTCTTTGTATTGTGGTATCATTCTTGGTGAGTTCAAGATGCTGCTCAGGGTCAGGGTCGTACCAGCCTGGGCTACATAAGTGGAGAGCTCCTCTGTCTCCATGTAGTCCAGGGAGGTACGTCTCAGGTCATTCACACCAGCATGGACAATGACAGTCATATTTGTACTTGCTTTGGAGTGACCTGAGTGCATGTGTTGTGGCGGATCCTAGCCCCTGATAGACAGCTCACAATCACCTTCTTGTTCAGCCTGGTCAGTGGGACATCAGTGTGTCTGACTATGGAGTCACCTATTACTAGTGTATCAGGCAAGGTGTTTGGCCTTAAGGGCTGCGATTGGTCGACACACTGATTTATTGAAGTATGTGTTGCATATGTTTTGTTTTGAGGTGGTGGATTTTTGGATGTCTGCTTTGGCAGCCTCTGTTGTTTTGGTAATTTTTTTATTAGAGCCTCCGAGTATGTCTTTGTGTTTTTATGTGTTTGGTTTGCAGTTGTGGTAGGTCTATGTGGGACTGGGATTGTGTGTGTGGTTGCCATCTCCTCCTGTCTGGTCATGCCAGCCTTGGGTTGAGAGAGTTCAGCCTCCAGTTTGGCTATATAGTTGCATCTCTCACATGTAATTGTGTTTGTTGGGAGGAGGAGAGGGTTGTCTGTGTACGTAAGACAATTGTGGCATTGTCTCAAGATGCCCAGATTGACCAGCTGAACTGGAGACGACGCCAGTAAACTACCACTCGACATGCTAGAACAGTATAAAGGAGTGGTATACCTTTAAGGGAAGTGGGTATTCACAGGGGTGGTAAGTAGATGTAGTGCTTTACTTAGTACGAGAGTGCTTACTTAGTAGAGAAGTATTGAGAACAAGTGCTAGGCTTATAATATAGTGAGTAGTCTGGTTATACTAAGAGTAGCGCTTCCTTAACGGAAAATTTGAAGAGCAGACTTGGCGGAGCCAGAAAAAGTTTAACCTTAGCAAAGGTATGCTAATAAAACTCCTAATACTTCAGTCCCATAAAGACACTGATGCTGAGAAATATTGAAGGCAAAAGGGGGGAGCAGGAGCTAAAATGGGATAGATGGTGTTACTAAAGTAAAGAATTTAAATTTTCAAGAAATTGAAGTAGTTGACGTGCTTGGTGCTGATGTCACGAAGAGTAGGACTTGACTAAGTGTATATGTACCGCATATATACAAGAACGTAGATGTCTGGATATATAGATAACTGTATGCTATATGTAAATGTATAGCTCCCTTTTGTATGATTGAATTCCCAAATGCTCAACATGAACATTGAGCTGAAATGCCTGAATCCCCGAAAGATAAAAATACAGGGGAGCCTTGCACCCCCACACCCCCTCCTGGTACATAATGTATATTCCAACTCCCAGGTCACACCACAGTGGGGAAGAGTACCGATAATCTGATCCCTGCTATGCCGCAATCAGACACAGTCCATCAGTCTGCAGAAGTGAAGACCTTTACTATTAAACTATGTCCTCCCCATCATCCTAGTCTGTAAGAATACTTTCATTTTTCATTTCCTACGGGAAATAGACCAGTTTTTGATCGTTTGGGGTCTAATTGCCCCATACCAATTGCATAACCTTTATCTAACTTCTGTCATTCGACCTTTGGCAGCATTAACACTTAATCCTGCAAGTCGTTCGAGTGCACCACATCCTGTACTTGAAGAGAGTTGGGAGTCTGATGAATGGATTAAATTGCTACATCTAGATTTGCAGACAAGTGCCCGAAATGAGGCTTCAGAACTTTATCAATAAGCCTTTAAAGCTGGCAGGGAATATATAAAGTCCATATGGTAAGAAAGCATAGTGAAGATCTCCTTCATGGGTGGAGAATGCAGTCTGATTTTAAATGATAGATGGAATCTGCCACTACCCTAGGTTATGTCTAGGGTGATCAAAATCTTTGCTTGCCTTGCATCTGTATGACCTCATCTGTTGTGGACGTGTTCTATCTGGACATGCTTTTGTGTATATGGAAATGGTTGCAAAGTCTTATGGAGCTGTCTGACTTGTTTTTTAGTTTAGTGCTCAGCTGCTCGAACCAAGGATTAAATTCCCTGGAGGCATGCTGTTGCGTTTGTCAGGCCAGTTATAAAAAACGCTGCTTTCTTGGTTTTTACCATGTGTCGCCTTGTTCTTATTTTTTTCCTTATTCCTGTTTTCGTGTTTTGTAGTTCACATTTTTTACTCCCTCAAAGGGTTTGCCATTATTTTCACCAGGGAGAGCTTTTACTGGTCATCTAATATGTCTTGTAGTTGATGTATATTATGCTTTTTAAGTTGACCTTTCAGAAAAGGCTGTGGAATACAAGGGTGTGTGCAGGATACAAGAGGTGCAGCATTCCAAATCACATAGGTGTTAACTTTATTCGTTTGAAGCTTGGGGAAATCTTACACTGAAAAAGAGGTACAGAAATAACTTTGTTTTCCATTTCTCACCATGCTAGTTCATGTCCTTCAGCGTAGACTTCACCATATTACTGAAGTTCTCCACTATCCCATCAGCTTGATTTGTGGTACACTGAAGTATTTAACTTTAAAACGCAATCAAAGCAGGTGCATTACTGTTGACACTAAGCGCCATGATCTGAGAGTGTTTTGTAGTGATCCCTGTCTTGGAGAAAACCCTCCTACCTACTTAGCTGTTATTTGTACTTCAGGAAATGTAATGGCTTAGTCATTACTCATTGCTCTTCTGTCATCATTGCTCCAATGCAGAGTCTGAAACTGGTCCATGTTGATCTGTGCTGTACATTTAGTAAACGAGAGAGTGAGCAGTGCTGTGAGTTGTGTACGAGTCTATCTACAGTATATGGGGATGAAATAATTTTGCACCTTGTTTTCCCATGTTCTCTGTATACATACTGTTTATCGTCTTGTTTGGGTTAGACTTTACAGCTGTAAAAGCATTGACTTTTCACTTGTACCAGATAAGT
The DNA here is from genome assembly GCF_019279795.1 of Protopterus annectens. Lineage (NCBI taxonomy): Eukaryota > Metazoa > Chordata > Ceratodontiformes > Protopteridae > Protopterus > Protopterus annectens. Next base: position 1,684,901,777 of record NC_056729.1, read on the forward strand.
TCATAGATTAGTACTAAGCTAACTGCCTTTGCGAGCCATTTTAAGCATAGGCAATTATCCTTTGTGAGACTCAAACCCTGCACCTTGTGTTTGTAAGGCAAAAACCTTAACCATTAAGCCACCCTCCCAACCCCTAAAGTGTCCATTAAGGTAAGGAAACCGTTTCCCCTCCCTCCCTTTCAAGAAATTTAGTACCATAGATTGCAAGGAATAAGTCAAGAATAACATTTGGAAAATGCCAGAAAAAATGTAAAGACAAAGTGATTTGCAGTATCCATCTGTGGTCATGAGGCACATCTGACTCCTGTAGCTATGTGAACAATTGCCACCATCCACAAAGTTTACTAGGCAAATGGGGAACTATAGAAGCTTTGTGTGATATGCAGAGCACAGAACTTGATGTGAATTGGGTTAAGTTTATTCAAGTGGCAAAATTAAAATGTTATAAAAACAGATTTCTGGTTCTGTGACTACCTGTGGTAAATGAGCTATACAAGTTACTGGCGCTGTTAGGTTGTGAGCGAGACCACCACTCCACCTAAAGGTGCTGTTCAGATCTCCTGTCAAAGTAACTGATCAAGAGCCTCACTCGGGGGTATTGTATACTTATTCTCAGCATTTTCTCCCCTCTTTCCTTCTGTCCAGTAATCTGTGAGCTAAATGTTTGTTATTTAATATGTTACTTCATTACTGGAAAGTGTGTCCTAGAGTTTTCTAAGTTTTAGACCTTTTTCTTTTTTTTTTCTTTTCCACATAATTGCCAAACACAAGAAGGGCCTTTCTTTCCTAGACATTCCTTTTTTGAATAAGAGGCTGGATTTTAATTTTCATAAATTTATTGGTGGTCAGTTTTCCTGTTTTATCACCTGTGAGTAAAGATGCCATGGTGTAGTCTCTCTAGTTTGAAGTTGTGAAGATTACATGTTTTGATACATTTTTAGCCATAGGTAACGGATTTTTAGTACATACTGGAACAGTTTACAACTGGTTGTGGTGAAGTAATTAAGATGAAAACCTGCACCTCCAAACTGGATGGCAGTGTTCTATACCCAGAAGAGTGGACTGGTGTCTGCAAGTGAGAGAAGTAGCCAACTTTAGAAGAATTCAACTGTCTTGGTACCTTTCCTAGAGTGAAGGGTGACTGGATTGGAAGCTAAGCCTATAGAGGGGTGTAGCAGCAACAGTACTGCAGATGTTGTACCGGAGTAGTGGTGGAGGAGATGGGATGAATACGTGTTTCTTGGTGTCCCTGTTTGTGTCCACATCTGTGGTTATGAAATCTGGGTGGTGAATGCAAGGCTGAGATTGTGGGTCCAAGCAGCTTCCCAAGGTGGCCAAGTGCTCTGGAGTAAAGAGTTCAGCAATGTGTGGAGATTGGAGTACGGTCAGTGCTCCATGTTGGGTAGAGTTAGGCGATATCATTTGGGCACCTTTGTAAGGATGCCCATTCCAGGACTGGCTCCTAACCCCAAACCTACACACATTATTAAAATCCCTTTCTGACAGTACCGTTATGTAAACGCTCTCTCTAGGTTGGTATATTTTTTTTCACTAATCACAAACTTTTTTGCATTTGTAGATGTTCTTCATTCCACATTGCTGCAGTCCTAACTATTGGGTAGTCCGCTGTCCAGTCGGCCCGAATACCAAAGTATATGGCTGACGTCGGTCACGGCGCATTAGACTGACGTCAGTACGTCAGGGTACTAATGCGCATGACCGACGCCATATCCTCAGTCTTTTTTGCCGCATGGTCCGATGCAGAAGCTGTTTTTGCGAGTGCAGGTTGGCGTTCTGAAAGTTTCTGAAGTCAGAGTTTCAGACCGAATCAAAGTTGGCTAAGTACCCCGTTGGGGAATATTTTGGTTTTTTCTTGCCTCAGTATTTAACCGGATGTCAGAAAAAGTGAATAACTGTATTTCTTGTGGGAAACAGATACCTCATAGGGATTACCATACTTTGTGTATACCTTGTTTAGGGCCTGAGCACGACGTTGTTGGATGCCGCTCTTGTGCTAGGTTTAACAAACGCACTATTAAGAGAAGGTTAGACTGTGCCAGGTTAGTGTTTGGGAAGCGTTGTAATTATAAAATGCCGTCGGATGCTCCGACGCCCGCTTCAGCCAAAAAGCGCAAGGACAAAGCAGGGAAGCCTAGAGTGGAAGAACCGACAGTCCTGGACGTCGGTTCTTTAGAAGGCTCAGTGGAGCCGGAGGTTCTGCCTGGAGTTTCTTTGGAGTCTCAGGGAGAAACTTTATTGTTGCAGGATGTATCTCAGGAAGTAGGCCAGCCTGAAGGGGCTTCTCAGGTGGCTGTTCTTCCCTCTCTTCCTAAGGTGGTTAGGGCCTCGCCTTCTGTTTCTAAGGCTTCTTTAAGAGGCAGGCCTGCTTCAGCTTCAGTGGGGGTTTCTCCGAGTGTTTCAGGGTCCCTGCCTAAGAAGCATATGCTAAAAATGGCAGAGGATTTGATTACAATGATTAGAGGTTCTATGCCCCCTCCTGATAAGAGGCCTAGGGTGGAACCTGAGTTTGAGAGTTTTGAGCAATGTTCGGAGGCTTCTGAGTCTTCGGCTGAAGATTTGCAGGAGTATCCTCCTTATTCTGACTCTGATGTGGATGATTCTACTCCTTCAGCTTCGCCTCCTGAGGATTTTTCATTTTCAGAGACTCTGCATTCCATGAGGGAGCATTTTAAATGGGAAGGTCAAGATTTCTCTGATTCCAGGAAGAGGCTTAGAGAATTCTTGTTTTTACCCCAGCATAGGCCTTTAGCTATACCTCCAGTTTTGAATGTGGTAGAAGATGTTTTTGCAGAGGCTTCCCTGAATCCTGACTCTTTGCCTCCTGCCCCAGTTAAACCGGATAGGTACTATAGGGTGCCTGAAGCCCATAAGTATCTTTTTAAAAGTCCTAGGGCAGACCCAGAAACTGTCTCTCAGGGGCCTAAAGGTGTGAAGGCTTCTGTGGTTAAAAATCCTGTTCCTCCTGATAAAGAGGCAAGGGCTTTGGATAGATGGGGAAAGAAAGTGTATACTTCTTCCACTTTAGCCATGAGGGCGTTGAATTGTCAGTTTCATATGTTAAAATATCAGAATTATCTCCTTTCACAATTGAAGTCTAAGGTGGATGCTCTGGCTGAAGGTATTGAGTGTAAAGAATTGCAGGATTTAGTTCTTGTTTCTGAACAGGTGGGTAAGCATTCCTTAGTGTGGTTTTGATGCTGTGCAGGCCTCCTCGAGGGTGGCTGCTACTGGTTCTGTTCTTCGTAGGCATGCCTGGTTGAGGGATCAGAACTTAGCTGAGCATGTTAAGACAAGGATTTTGGATGCTCCTTTACAGTCTGATGTGTTGTTTGGTTCGCCTGTGGAAGCAGTTTTAAAGAAAATGGAGGACAAGGCTAAGTCTATGCAAACTGTTAAGGATTTTTTGCAGGTGCAGCCTCCGAAGTTTAGTAGAAATTGGCCTGCTAAGGGGTGGACTTATCCTGCTTATGATTCCCAGTCTAGGGGTAGGTCTAGACGTGGTAGAGGCAGAGCTCAAGGTTCTTTTAGGCCTAGGACAGGAGTTCACCTGCTCAGACTTCTGGTGAGGGCAGGGGTCAGTCCTTTCGTAAGCAGACCCAATGACCTGCCTTTTCAGCTGCCAGTACATTCTCGCCTGGCAGCACCTTTGGGAGGAAGGCTGTCTCTTTTCAAAGAAAATTGGGATTTAATTACACAAGACAGATGGGTTTTGGATATCATTCACCACGGTTACAGGTTTTATTTCCATACCTTGCCTCCTTTCAAAGGCATGCCAGACATTCCTCCTCTACAAAGAAAAGAGGCTCACAAGCAAATTTCTCTGTTGCTCCAAATAGGGGCTATTCAGTCAGTTCCTGTGCCAGAAAGGGGCCTAGGATTTTATTCTCGCCTGTTCCTAGTACCAAAAAAGGGGAACACGTGGAGACCAATTTTGGATTTATCTATCCTCAACACTTATCTGGACATTCCCAAGTTCAAAATGTTGACGTTACAACAACTTTTACCTCTGCTGGGCAAAGATCACTGGATGGTAACTTTAGATCTAAAGGAAGCTTACCTTCATGTGCCAATAAGACTAAGTTGCAGGAAGTATCTGCGTTTCGAGCTGGAAATTTTCATTATCAGTTCTCTGCATTGCCCTTTGGCTTATCTACTGCCCAGAGTATTCACAAAGGTTCTGGCTCCAGTGATAGCTTACTTCAGGCTAAAAGGAATTCAAATCTATCCTTACTTGGACGACTGCCTGATTCTGGCTCGAGAAAAGGAAAACCTTCTACAGCATTTGGAATATGTCATAGCAGTGCTAAGATGCCTAGGGTATTCTGTGAACGAAATAAAGTCCAGTCTAGTACCCTCTCAAGACATGTGCTTTCTGGGTGTGAGACTGAATACAGCAGCCCAGATGGCCTTTTTAACCCCGGACAAACAAAAGAATCTTTCCAGTTACTTCCATCACCTATCTCTTCAGTCCGGGCTGACTGCAAGGACAGTCCTTCAAGCCTTAGGGTTCATGGCATCTTGTATTCTGGTGCTTCCCAATGCCAAACTGCATATGAGGAAGCTACAATGGTATCTCAAAAATCTGTGGACACAGCACTGCCAGGATTTGGACACTGTCATTCAAATAATACCTTGCATTCAAAAGGAATTTTTGTGGTGGGCTCAGGAATGTCACCTAAACAAGGGACTCTCTGTGACCGGCCGAGAGGCAAGTCAGATTCTAACGACAGATGCCTCAGATATTGCTTGGGGAGCTCATCTAAATGGAAAGTGGATACAAGACAAGTGGCCTGCCAGACTACAGCATCTACATATCAACATGAAAGAGATGTTAGCAGTCCAGTTTGCATTAATGGCTTTCAAGGAGTTACTTCTTCCAGGGCAGGTGTTGATTCTAACAGACAACACAACTGTCATGTGGTACATCAACAAACAAGGGGAACACATTCTTACCCATTGTGCAGGCAAGCAATGATTTTATGGGAGACTGCGCTCAGCTTGCAACTAACTCTTCAGGCAAGGTTTCTGCCGGGAGCACAGAACTCCTTAGCAGATGTGTTAAGCAGACAAATCATGGATCCCCACGAGTGGAAACTGGATCTTCATGTATTTCAAACATTGACAGTGTCATGGGGAACTCCAGACATAGATCTGTTCGCTTCTCCACTAAACCACCAGCTGCCAAAGTTTTGCACGAAGGGATTTCATCACACAGCTTGGAAGGTGGATGCTCTTTCTTTCAGTTGGAAAAATCTTCATGTGTATGCTTTTCCACCTCTGCCTCTTCTCCCAAAGGTGCTTCTAAAGGTCAGACAAGACAAGCCAAGGATGATTTTAATAGCTCCAGATTGGCCTCGGCAGCACTGGTACCCATTACTGAGGAGTCTGGTAAGGAAGCCTCCATGGCCTTTACCCTTGATTCCACACCTGTTGTCTCAGAGGGACGGTCGTCTGCTCAATGTCAAGCTTCACTCACTTCATCTAACAGCCTGGTATATTCTGTTTTGAAGGACAGCAGGTCTCAGCTTCCTCAGCAAGTTTTAAATGTGATTATGGAAGCTAGAAGACCTAGTACAAGGAAAGTGTACGCAGAAAAATGGAAGAGATTTTTGTTTTGGACTGCTGAGAAACATTTGGAGATTTCTGAGCCTAATTTGAGTGTGGCTCTTCAATATCTTACTGAGTTATTGGACAAAGGTTTGTCTTTCTCTTCTATTAAAATTCATGCTGCAGCAATTTCAGCTCACTATGATTGTGACCCACCATTGTTTTCACATCCTTTGTTCAAGCAATTTCTTAGAGGGGCAAAGAATATAAGACCCCCAACGAGCTCCTACTCCTGCTTGGGACCTCAATTTTGTGTTGGAGAAACTTACTCTACAACCTTTTGAGCCTGCGGCTACTGCTGAACTGAAATACTTGTCATGGAAGACTGCTTTTTTGTTGGCCATTACTTCTGCTAGAAGGGTTTCTGAGTTGCAGGCCCTTATGGCGGTTGAGCCTTTTTTGATTTTTCATAAGGACAGGGTATCATTACGTACTAATCCTTCCTTTATGCCTAAGGTGGTTTCTAGTGTGGCTTTAAACCAAACTATTCATTTGCCTACTTTTATGCAGATCCCCAAAACAAAGGGGAAAAGATTTTGCACACTTTAGACGTACACAGGCAATTGCGTTATTATTTAAGCAGGACTAAGGATTTTAGGCAGTCTCAGCAGTTGTTTGTTTCTTTTGCTTTGAGTTCGCAGGGCAAGCCTGTGTCAAAACAAACTATTTCTAGGTGGATTGGGTTTTGCATTGCATTTTGTTATTCCCATCATGGCAAAGAGATTCCAGCTGGGATTAGACCTCATTCCACTAGGGCTACTGCCACTTCTACAGCATTTCTAAGGGGGGTGGCAACTAAGGATATTTTGGAGGCAGCTACTTGGAGTTCAGTGCATACTTTCTCTAAGCATTACCACCTTCCTCTCTACTCTAAGTCTAGGGCTGGTTTTGCAACAGCTATTTTGCAAGGCATGTTATCAGCTCCTGCTTCCTTATGATTTGCCAGCCTCCCTTACCTCTGCTTTGGGATTCTACCCAATAGTTAGGACTGCAGCAATGTGGAATGAAGAACATAGTACAGTTTTGTACCTACCATAAATGTAGATGTTCGAGGATCCACATTGCTGCAGTCCAATTTACCCTCCCTCCTTCCCCTCTGTGTTTAGGGGTGGTGGTGTTGGTGAGGTTATATTCTGGTACCTTTGTATATATTGTCTATACTTTTGGTGCAGGTATGTTTTGTGTTTTTGGTTGTGGCCTTGTCTTTTTAGGGTCTTCTGACATCTGGGGCAAGAAAAGACTGAGGATATGGCGTCGGTCATGCGCATTAGTACCCTGACGTACTGACGCCAGTCTAATGCGCCGTGACCGACGTCAGCCATATACTTTGGTATTCGGGCCGACTGGACAGCGGACTACCCAATAGTTAGGACTGCAGCAATGTGGATCCTCGAACATCTACATTTATGGTAGGTACAAAACTGTACTTTTTTTGGCATTTGTGGGAGACTGCAAGTGTTGTAATGCATAGATATCTGTATAATTATTGATCTTTCTGCCTGTTCACAGTTCATAAAATGTGTTTTATTTGTTAAAATATGTAGTGTGTGTAGGGGATGCTGTAGTCCAGAATTGGGTGTGTACAAAAAGTTTCATAAACTGAAAAGTTACAGCAAGTAATGTTTTGAAAAAGTGGTTGACTTTAGCAGTCTTAGCTTTTATTTTTTGAGTTTCTCTGCTGCTTTTAAAGATCTTTAGGGACCCTTCATGAAGATAGAGGTGAGCATACTATTAAATGCTGTTGAATTGTGTAATGCATAGATTGGAGCATTGGAGTCAAGTAGGACTCCTCACAGTAGTGAATTTAAAGTAAGAAAAAAGCAAATGCAGCAATTTTTTAAACAAGTGCACCTTCCGAAGTCTTTTGGAATTTAAAATAATGTGGGTTTCTTTGTAACATGTGCTATTAGGGAGTTCCATTGTTGGGGGCCTCTGAAGGCTTTATTTGTAGAAATAGTTTTGCAAAGGGACAGCTACAAAAGACAGACTGTCGAGGCATATGGTGCTTGAGAATGAGGTTTGAGCATTAGTTTTGTCTTCTAGAAACTGAGTGGTGTTTAAGGTTCCAAAGTTGATCTTATTAAGATGGCCAGAATCTGTTTGACCAGAATATATATATATATATATATATATATATATATATATATATATATATATATATATATATATATATATATAATATGCGGGGCATGGAGATTTTTTGTATTTGCATAACTAAACAGTTGAAATTAAATGGCTTTGAATTCATGAACATGTTTGCTAAAACTAGTACTAATTATGAGAGAGTGCTAGCATTAGTGGTGGATTGCATAAGACTTGGAATTGCAATGTGCACTTGATGTGGTCATCTCCAAGTAGTTTATCCATGTAGGATAAAATCAATTATTTAAGAGTAATAAATGAATAGTTTTCAGGCTTTTTTGTTGTGTATTGTTTTTTTTTTTGCTTTCCAGAATGAATCCACACAAAATGCAGGCATTAAAACATGTGGATTTTAGCTTCCTCTTCAGTTGAAAATTTTGCAATTTTTTTTTTTACAAGGAAAAGTATGATGAAGAAATTGAAGTGTATAAACATCACCTGGAGCAGACCTATAAACTCTGTCTTCCGTGTCGAACAGCTGTTGAGTATTACATCAAATATCAGAATCGACAACTGCGTGCAGTGCTGTTCACTCACCAGCTCAAACGTAGAGAAGCTGACAAGACCTGCGTTCAGGTGAGTGGAATGTACATGTGGGGACTTAGTTTGGGTATCGGTGTATTGTTTGATCATCTGGACTACATACGTTTTGGTACAGCTAGATAAAAAAAAATTTTGCAAAATATAACCCTCTAGCAATTGCCATGGTTAAGTTGTTATGATGGTTGCCACCTTAATTCGACCCCCCCTTTCGTCTAATGTGTGATGCTGGTAATAGCCCACCCATTCTGGCTGTACTCCACAAGCTGTCATTCATTTTGTGTCTGACCTTTGGAGGAACTTTAACCTAAGCTAAATCTTTAGAAGTGCAAATTACAGGAATTAAGTACACAGTTCTTATTTCTGTCATATCTAGCTAATCTTAGCAAGAAATCTTGTTCCCTAGGACAGATTTGCAAAGTAAATTTTAGATGCTTAACTGTTAACAAAAATGTGCATTATAAAGCTTATTTTCCCTACAAGTGTGGGAAAGACTTCTGACGATGGCATTCACTTGCCTTAACCACACTGGTAGAAATATCTAGAATAAAGCCTGTATCTGACTGTACAGTCCTTTTTATCTAGTTGAGTCTTGATTTATTCAAGCTAAACTAAGGGTCCATTTCATGTACACCCCTAGATTTCTTTGACTTCTAGATGGATTACTTGAGTTGTTTATATCTGGTACTGCTATTAGATTTGATTTGGGCCACTAAAGTCCACTCTTTAGTTATTGTCCTTTCCCAATACTGCCTACTACAAACGTTGAGCCTCTTCTCCTCTGAGTGAGGCTTTCTAATGGAGGAGATGTTTTGGATGTGTAGCTCACTTTAGTGCCACCGTAATTGTTTAGCAGCTGTCATTAGGCTCTGTTTGCGTTTAAAGGCTGTAGACTTGCCATCAGTATGACACCTGTCATATCCCTTTTGCTGTTTCCAAAATTTCATATATGGGTAGTGGCACATCAGGATGGTACTACATTGGCTATTAAGTGTAAGAGTAGCTGCAGTCTACCTTGCGCAATCTGACATGTTAGATCAAATGTTCAGGCAAAGTTGCCACTCAGACTGTATGGGATGGGCAGATGTGGTTGAAACAAATACCGATTTCAACAAAAGACTTGTGCAGCAAAGTAAACTGCTGAAATTGAGGTAATACTATAAGTTTGTGTTCTGTCTGTGGGTGGGAAAAGCCTTCAGTAATCCACATGTATGGGTAGAGTCACTTGAATTGCTTTGTCACCTATGAGGTTTCTCCTTCTTGATACAAGATTGTAAGTAATATTAAGTTACCAGGGGGACTAACTGGGATTTTGGAGACATTGAAGAGTAATGCACATCAGTTATTTCCGCTGGGTTCTGCAGGCCTTATTTGAAAATTGCTTCACTGGAAGTGTAACTGGTGTGGAATTACCTGCCTCATAAGATTATTATGAACAAAACTTTTGACTATTTTGGGTGTCTTATATGCTGAGACTGTTTAGTTTGCTACTTTTGCATGGGTGTAGAGAGCTTAGTATGTACAATTTTTTGCTTGGGTTTGTTACTAGAGGAATGTCTGCTTTAAGATACTGGTACATTTCTGTGCTTTTGTGTCTGCTTTATTTTTACAAATCTTCTAGGAGTAAATATTCTGATGTTCTGTGATAGAATGGACTTGCTTTATTGCAGTGTATTCATTTTTTGCAGCAATTTGTCTGTTCTGCATGTCTAGTTTTTGGTGCTCTGCTTTTTAGAGCAGCTTTGAGGTTAAGCAGTGTTGTGGGGGCCGACAAAGTCTGTATTGTTTCTGAAGAGTAAATACCTGATTTTGCAGGACTAAAACTCTGGGAATTGGGTTACCACTTGTCCCCCTTTCACAGGACACTCCTGATTTGAGCAGTTATGTCCTGAAGGGGAAAAAAGGGTAACATTTTGATATTTACTTTTTATTTTACATATGTTTAGCGGGAAAGTATGACTGGACTCAAGTCCTTTTTCAGCGGAGGCCCAGGGAGAAAAGCTCCACATACAACAAATGTACTTTATTACATGTACAAGTTCAACACATATTAAAATCCTGTGTACACAGGGACAGTATGCTGGTACTTGCATGTGTCACAGAGAAATGTATAAAAAAACAGTATATTAAGCAGTTTCAAATCCAGGATGGGTTAGCCCATTCATAGGTTTAAAAAAAAGTCTAACCAGGTGTAGTGCATGTACATAAATAGGTTCATAGATTAGTACTAAGCTAATTGCCCTTGCGAGCCATTTTAAGCCTAGCCAATTACCCTTGTGAGACTCAAACCCTGTACCTTGTGTTTGTAAGGCAAACACTTTAACCATTAGGCAACCCTCCCAACCCTTTAGATAAGTGAGGTTTTAGTATTTTTTAAATGCGGTACAGTAGTAGTGGATGTTATATTAATAGGCTGTGTGTGTATTTGGGGGAGGAGATATTTACTGGCATTCCATTAAAAGTACATGACTGACACGGTCTTTCAATAATAAGTATAAAAACTGAAATTCAATGACATTGTGTCATTATCAGAATAAAGTGCAAATAAGTTGCTTTAGTTGAGGGGGGTATATTCATTCATGCCTAATCTGTTGTGTGTGTTTTTTTTTATATATATATATATATATATATATATATATATATATATATATATATATATATATATATATAAGAAAAGGAATCAGTCTTATTAAAAAAATGTTTGTACAGTCATGAATGGGTTGTCTTTGGCATCTGTGGACCTGGAAGAAGTCTTAAATCTTGATGGTTATTTCATTTCAGAGGAGCTTGGTCAGAAATTTGTAGAGCTGAATAATTTTAGCCTAGCTGCAAAAATTGTAAGTAAGTTTAATATGTATAGACAGTAGTAGTAGTAGGAAATAGTTGTGTAGTCTTCCCTCTGCCCAGAACACTGATGGAAAGCTTTTTTTTATGGTAAAGAAGATGTTTTTAATGTGTACCTTGGACCTCTCTTCTGAATTGTGCTGTCTTGATGAATTTGATGGGTTGCACTTTTGGTGGTAATTTCAAAATTTGAATAGTGGGTCAAACTTCAGCCCTTCCTAATTGGTCTTCATTCCCTCCTGCTTACTAGCAGGGCCTACTGCTACCTGCTGTAGCATCACCATTGGTAGCTGCTTTCTTTTGTAAGCTAGGCCTCTTGCTCTTCCCCTGTTGTCCATTAATTGCCCCCATTCCTTCCCTTAGGTTATGCTCAGTTAGCACTGATGTGTACTTTTAGGGACTGCCTCTGCAAGCACGGATGCGACATTCTTAAATAACATGGAGATGGTAAAGGGAACTCTGTGCTTTAAATGTTATCGCCTGTAGAGGATCCTGTCAAAGGTTACCTCTTGGTAAATACTCCTCTAAAACTAGAGCCCATTCCATATATATAACCTTTTGTACAGTTTACCTTTGCACTGTTCAACCAGTGCAGCAAAAGTGATTTATTTAACTTAGCATTTTCTGTCACCTTCCTGACCATAAAGCCCTCCTTGCTCATTCAGTATATCCATTTGTTCCCTTTTTTTTTTTTTTTTTTTTGTGTTTAGCATAACCACATCACTCCGTGGGAGTAGTCCTATTTCAGAGGGGAAATCACTTTTTGTTAACCTCTTTTTAGACTCTGGTGGGTGAAAGTTGAGTGCTAGTGGGCTGCTCTGTAAAGTCTGAGGTTTTTGCATTATGTCCATAATATCGCTGTAAGCAGCGGGTGCTCCTAGGACAGAGTATGTGAATGTTGCTGCCATAGTCTGGTCAAGCTACTGCTCATGCGCTGCTTAGCTGTTGCTGAGCCTTCATTTCATCGATTGGCCAGATGTGAAGTGGCACATTTTAGATGCCCCAAGGGAGGTGGCAGCCTTGTCTCATTGAACCAAGGGAGCTGGTGGTCTAGCTTTAGTGGTTATCTTTATGCTAAAGTTTTTAATGCTTTAACTGTTTTCAAGCAAATTTGTAGGTGGAGGTCTGATAGGCTGGTGGTGATCAGACCATCTCTATGCACCTAACAATGTAGACTTTCTACAGACCATCTCTGTGCACCTAAACAACCATGTAGATTTTGTAGATTCATAGATTAGTACTAAGCTAACTGCCGTTGCGAGCCATTTTAAGCCTAGCCAATTATCCCTTGAGACTCAAACCCTCCACCTTGTATTTGTAAGGCAAACACCTTAACCATTAGTCCACCCTCCCAACCCTTTTCACCTAGGCATAGTGCGTTTGATGTCTCTGTGCAGGAGAAGTGCAGGAGTACTGGCCGTGGTGCAAGTGCCTGACAGCTGCCCTGAGTAAGACTGGTACTTTAATCCAAGTCCCAAAGTCTGAAGATGACAAGTTAACAGCTGTTACTCTTTGCCATAATGCTGCTGGACCTACCATCTGATTCAAAAACGTATTTTCCCAGTAGAAGCATCAACAATCTGTGCTTGTCTACTTGGGTTTTAGTCGTGATATACCGTGCCTTCATTCTCATTGTTTCACAGATTGAACACTGCAGCAAACAAAGGTGCAACTTTATCTTTTTGTTCTTTCTAATGTGTTAAGTTTTATAGGTTCCTGGGTAGGTACTAGGCTATCTGCCCTGGGGCATATATAAGCCTAGCCAAAAATGTTCTTGTGTTCTTTTTGTATGTTTTTTGGATCTGAAACAGATGGCAGGTCCAGCAGCATTTTGGTACAGAGATTAAGAGCTGTTAATTTGTTATTTTTAGACTTGTATATGCAACATGTTTTGTGGTTCGCAGTCCTTATTGCCTGCTAGAATTATTTCAGCTGGTTGTAGTGATGACTTCCACTTTTGATGCTCTGTTTTCTGTTGCACGTCTCTGGGCAGTTTAATTTTGCCCAGCCTTTTGCGTAATGGACTAATCCTAGGGGTTTTGCCACAGTGCGTATTTCTGATGGAATTCACATCCAGCCCAGGCTAGGTATGGCGTGCACAAATGGTGAGGCTGTAGTTCCCTTAGCTGCTTTACAGGACTAAACATAATTTTGGTGTCTGGTAGGCCTTAAGGTAGTATGTTAAGACGGTTGAGTCTGTAAAACACTGATAGGCCTTGCAATCTCTGAATCCACCTTAACAGCTTTAGGGGTTGCAAATAGTTGTATCCGCAGATGTTGCAGAATCCCTGCTTTTTCAAGGTCTACTGATCTTTGACTGAAAACTATGATTTTGTTACATATGTTAAAAGGAGGGGAAGCACCGGCAAACTGGAAGAAAGCTGTAGTGGCTGTAAAACCGAAAGACTGTAAAGACCCATCAGACCCAGCTCCATATAAGTGAATTTCCAATTTAAACCATCAAGTGTCTATAATAACTAAAAGAATGAAAAAGGTGTTACCAAAATTGATAGCTATGGATCATTGTGGTTTTGTGTAGTGGAGGCAAACATTTGGTATTAATAGAACAATGATGATCCAAAGGGAAGCAGAGTGTTAGTGAAACTGTATGCAGACAAAGCTTTAGAGTAAGCTGGGATTTTGAGCAGAGCAGTGGAAACACTTGCATTCACTGATGCAGTAATTTTTGCCTCCCGTCCTTATGCAGGATTTGCTGAATTCTGCCAGTCTTGTCAATAAATGTTCATTATATTGTGGTGTTTACATTCTAGAAGCCTCCTGTAGGGCTACAGCTACTGATTCTGTTAGAAGGCATGCTTGGCTCAGGGAGCAGCCCCTACCAGAGCCTGTCAAGGCCAAGCTTTTAGATGTACCTTTGCATAAGGACAGTCGTTTTGGTAGCAAAGCAGAGGGAAGTGATCAAGAAGATGGAAGACGAGGCCAAGTCTATGCAGACGGACTTTCTGCAAGTTCAGCTTCCTTGCTTTAGCAGTAATTACCCTTCTTAAGAGTTGGACGTTCCCTGATACCAGTAGACAGAGCCGTTCTATGACTAGAGGTTACGACTCTTCTAGGGGACAGATGGATACCCCTCAAATGTCTAAGCGTTGGCAGGCTTCCTCTTCCAAGGCAGGAAGTACTAAGTCTGCATCTCAGTCTAAACCTTCTCAGGCTCTGTCCAACTTCTGCCTGTTGCTGCCTGCCCGGAGAGTCCTTAAAGGGGGAAGGTTGGCCCTTTTTACAAATATCTGGGCCAGCATCATGGATGACAAATGAGTACTCAGAACTGTATACGATTTTTTCCACACCTTTCCGGTACCCTAAGGATTCCCGGGCACTCCTGAACTCTTTCTTGATGATTCCAAAGTTCAGAATGCTTGCTCTGCATCAGTTGCTGCCAATGTTAGAAAAGGATTCCTGGCTGGTAATGTTGGATCTCAAAGAAGCTTATCTGCACATCCGTATCAGGGAAAGCTGCAGGCAATACCTTCGTTTCAGGGTGGCAAGCAATATTATCAATTCTCTGTGCTGCCATTTGGCTTATCTACTGCTCTCGGAGTTTTCACTAAGTGCCTGGCTCCAGTCCTTGCTTTTTGCAGGCAGAAGATTCAGATTTATCCGTACTTGGACGACTGTCTAATTCAAGCAAATTCTCGAACAGTTTAAGGATCTAGAATTTGTAAAGACTCATCTCTTCCCTGGGTTACACTTTCAACATGGAAAAGTCAAAAATTGTGCCATCCAAAGAGATGACATTCCTGGGTGCGAGTCTGAACACAGCCGCCCAGATGATGCATCTCACCCAGGAGAAGCAGACAACTCTTTCAGTTTACTTCAAGGACTTGGAAGCCTGTCCCAGCTCCCTGTAAGGAAATAGCTGCAAGCTCTGGGATTCATGGCCTCTTGTATTCTTATGATTCCATATGCAAGACTGCATGTGCGGAAATTGCAATGGTACCTCAGGAACATTTGGTGTTAAAGAAACGAAACTCGGAACCAAAACCAAATAAAAAAATGTGGTCCACGGCAGTGAAAAGTGAGAGCCAGTAGTGATATCCAAAAGATGTATTTATTAGAACACAAAACAAATCCTTAAAGTGCTTTCACTCAGTGTAATACTGAGCTTTATCAAGATAACAGCAAGAGACAACTGATCTTGTTTAAATAAATGCATAAAGATCATGTGATCCGTTAATTACTCAATAGCTAGTTTTAAAAGTCAGATGCTAAACAGTTATATAAAATCTATAAAATCCCAATAAATGCACTTTTATAAATATTTAAAAAGTCACATAATAAATATATATATATATATATATATATATATATATATATATATATATATATATATATATATAATAGTTGACTGAAAACCACCACAGAAGTAAATCAGACCAGGAACAGGATTCTTGCACCAAACGATACTCTTTTATTGTAAAACCACAATAAATTGTTCAAAAGATGTTGAGCGCTTTCTTAACTAAGATTAGATGCTGCTAAATGGCCAGGATTAAATGATAGTATGAATTTAAGTAGCGTTTTAAAATTAAGAAGGGCCAAGTTAAGATTTAGGAAGAAATTAATATTATCATTATATTTATTACTATTATTATTCATTACATTAGAGAATTGTTATATTGTACTATTTCATTATTTTATCATTTCATTGTATTTCAATGTTTTTCCATTTTTTTACACATTAACAGCAATATATTTGTTAAATCTATGCAAACGGTTTTATGAAATAATATATACAATATTTAACATTATTTATTATATATATATTATGTGACTTTAAATGTTTATAAAAGTGCATTTATTGAGATTTTATAGATTTTATATAACTTTGTGTTTAGCATCTGACTTAAAACTAGCTATTAATTGAGTCTAACGGATCACATGATCTTTATGCATTTATTTAAACAAGATCAGTTGTCTCTTGCTGTTATCTTGATAAAGCTCAGTATTGCACTGAGCGAAAACGCTTGAAGGATTTGTTTTGTGTTCTAATAAATGCATCTTTTGGCGATCACTACTGCCTCTCACTTTTCACTGCCGTGGACAACATTTGGTGTTAACACACACAGGACCTGGATGTGATAATTCCTCTGCTTCCATGTCTGCAGACAGAGTTTCTATGGTAGGCAGCAGCCTGTCTACAGAACAAAGGCGCATGCCTTTTCGCCCACCCCTGACCACTCAAGTTCTTACCACAGACGCATCGGACTACGCTTGAGCTCTCCTGGATGGCAGATGCATACAGGGAAGTTGGAATGCCCAGCAGATGCACCTGCACATAAATTTAAAGGAGTTGATAGCAGTCCAGCAGGCCTTACTAGCTTTCAAGTATCTTCTTTCTCCAGGGACCCTGCTTGTCAGGACAAACAACACCACAGTCATGTGGTACATCAGCAAGCAGGAAGAGACCCGTTCTTGCCTCCTGTGCAGACAGAGCATGAGTATTTGGTTCGTAACAGCATCCCTGAGCCTGCATCTCTTAGCTCAGTTTCTTCCAGGAAGGCTCAATGTTTTGGCAGACCAGTTGAGCAGACAGACCGATCCTCACGAGTGGCAGCTGAACAGAGCAGTTTTTTACAGCCTCGTTCAACGTTGGAGCACACCTCAGGAGGATCTTTTCTCCTCCCCAGACAACTGTCTTCTACCTCTTTTATTGCTGAATGACCAAGGGCTATTATCATAACTCCAGACTGGCCCAGACAGCATTGGTATCCACTGCTTCGCAGTCTCACCCAATTTCCTCCTCGGCATCTTCCTTTGAAGCCAGATCTTTTGGTTCAGGAAGGGGGAACATTCTACATCCTAATCTTCAGTCTCTACATTTGGCAGCTTGGCTCGTATGACTCTTTCCTTTTCTTCTTCCCTTTCCCAGCAGGTGGTTGATGTGCTGAGGGAGGCCAGGAGGCCTAGCACTAGGAAGTCTTATGCTGGCAAATGGGAAAGATTCTCTCATTGGCTGCACGCTAGAGGGGAATCTTCTTCTCCGTCTACCCTTCCTCTGATCCTGGAATACCTGGCTGATTTGCTTCAGGGTGGTCTTTTCTTTTTCCTCTGTCAAGGTCCATGCTTCAGCCATTTCTGCTCATTTTTCTTTTGAACAACCCATTTTTTCTCATCCTCTGAAAATGTTTCTCAGAGGTGCTTGCAACTTAAAACCTCCCAGAAGGGCGCCTACTCCAGCGTGGGATCTTAATTTTGTTCTAGAGAAACTCGCTGATGTTCGTGCATACAGCTGCAGTCATAACAGATGGGTTATCCTGCCGTCAGGCAGGTTCTCGGTCGGCCGAATTCCAAAGTCTAGGTCCGGCGTCGGTTGTCGTCTCTTCTTCCCTGACATCATAAAACCGTTTGCATAGATTTAACAAATATATTGCTGTTAATGTGTAAAAAAATGGAAAAACATTGATACAATGAAATGATAAAATAATGAAATAGTACAATACAACAATTCTGTAATGTAATGAATAATAATAGTAATAAATATAATGATAATATTAATTTCTTCCTAAATCTTAACTTGGCCCTTCTTAATTTTAAAACGCTACTTAAAAGAACCAGCCGACAACATTTTCTTCAGTCTTTCTTGCCACGCAGTGCCCGAAGCAGAAGCAGTTAAAGCGCCGGTCGGCCAGCTCCTGAAATTACGAAAATTTTGCAACCGAAGTCTTCTTGAAAGCCAAGTACCCCGTTGGAGAAACTTTTCTTGCCTCAGACCCCGTTGGGGAAACTTTTCTTGCCTCAGACCGATGTCAGACAAAGTTAATAATTGTATTTCATGTGGGAAGGAAATACCGCATAAGGATTTTCATTCCTTCTGCATTCCTTGCTTAGGCCCAGACCACGACGTCTCGGTCTGTCGTTTTTGTGCTACATTCAACAAACGCACCATTAAGCGTCGGGCGGAGTTCGCCCAGCACTATTTTGGCAAAAAATTTAACTATATTATGTCGTTGGATACTCAAGACTCCAGTTTTGTCTAAAAAAACCCAAAGATAAGGACCGACACACTAGGTCCGCGGCCTCTACCGACACCACACCAAAGCAGACTACAGGTGGTCCGGTTCTCAGTGAGGCGCCTACGCAGCCCCTGCCTACCGACGGCACTTCATTGGCGGTGTCTTCTGTGCCCGAGGTCGCAGGCTCCTCGGCCCACACCCAGACTACAGATACCGAAGCCACTCTTGGTGGTGAATCTCAAAATGTAGACAGGTCTGCCTCCTCTCAAGGTGTCTTCAGACCTTCCTCTTTCTTTTCCATCAAGGCTTTCACTAAGTCTAAAGCAGCCATGCATTCTAAGAGACAAGCTACACATGGCCCTTTTCCAGCCCCCATGCCTAAAAAACCGATGCTTAAAATGGCTGAGGATTTAATTACCCCCCCCCCCCCAGACAAAAGGCCCAGAGTGGAGGAAGAATCCCCCTCCTCTGACCAGGCCTCCATTATTTCAGAGCACTCTGAACAAGAACATTCTTACTCTCCTTTTGAAGATTCTGATGCAGAGGAGTCCATTCCCTCTGCCCCCCCCCCCCCCCCCAAAATTCAAGATGCTCACATTACAGCAGCTTCTTCCCATGCTGGGCAAGGAGTCTTGGCTGGTAACATTGGACCTCAAGGAGGCATACCTGCATGTCCCACTCAGACAAAATTGCAGAAGATACCTCACATTTCTTGCAGGTTCAACCCATTATCAATTCTCTGCATTGCCCTTTGGCTTATCTACTGTGCCCAGCGTATTCACGAAATGCCTGGCATCAGTAATCGCCTACTGCAGACTTCAAGGGATACAAATATACCCATATTTGGACGACTGCCTGATCCAAGCGGACAGCAAGCGCATACTTATCTGGCTTTTGTAATAATGTTGAATCTCTGGGATACACAGTCAACAAAAAGAAATCAAGGCTAATACCCTCTCAGAAAATAATTTTCCTGGGTGCCAACTTGGACACAAACACCCAGATGGGCCTACCTCACGCCAGAGAAGCAGGGACAACTAACTCAATACTTCAGAACACTAGCAAATTTCACCAGGCTGACTGAAAGGAAAATCTTGCAGGCTCTGGGATTCATGGCATCTTGCATCCTACTAATCCCATGTGCAAAGCTGCATATGAGGAAACTTCAATGGTACCTGAAAAACCTATGGTCTCAACACAGCCACAGTTTGGAAACAATAATACCACTAATTCCATGTCTTCAAAAGGAATTTCTCTGGTGGTCTCAAGCATGCCAAACAAACACAGGTCTCCCATTCTGCAAGCCTCAAGCAAATCAAGTCATCACAACAGATGCCTCTGACTACGCCTGGGGGGCGCACATGACAGATCGGTGCATTCAGGGCAAATGGTCCCAAAAAGAAACGCACCTTCACATCAATCAAAAGGAAATGCTAGCAGTAATAAATGCTATTATAGCTTTCAAAGACCTTCTGCATCCAGGTCAGCTATTGATAAGGACAGACAACACCACAGTAATGTGGTACATAAACAGGGAGGAACTCATTCATACCCCCTATGCAGGCTGGCCATGTCACTTTGGAACATGGCTCTGGAATTACAAGTCTAACTTCAAGCACAGTACTTGCCAGACAAGGAAAACACGCTGGCAGACAACCTAAGCAGAAATATGACCGATCCACACGAAAGGAAGCTGCATCCTCAAGTTTTTACAGAGATAATTCAAGCATGGGGAAGGCCAGACATAGATCTCTTTGCCTCCCACAAAAATCACCAATTGACAAAATTCTGCTCAAGGACTTTTCATCCAAAGGCCTGGAGAGTGGACGCTCTCTTTCAGTTGGACAACCATGACAGTGTATGCCTTTCCACCTCTTCCTCTGCTGCCCAAAGTTCTATTAAAAACCAGAGCAGACAGACCAAAGAGGATTCTCATTGCTCCAGACTGGCCAAGACAGCACTGGTACCCACTCCTGAGGAGCCTGACGCATTCCCCTCCATGGACCCTACCTCTAATGCCTCTTCTGACTTAGCACAGCTTCAAAACTCTTCAGTCAGCTGAAAACACTCAATCTGGCCGCATGGAAGATTCCTTAACATCACAACAGACCCTACTCTCCAAGGAGGTGCAGGGTGTCATTTTGGAGGCCAGAAGGCCGTCTACGAGAAAAGCTTACGCCGTCTACGAGAAAAGCTTACTCCGCAAAATGGAAACTGTTTTGTGCCTGGAATGAGAAAAAGGGCCAGAATTCTGGAAAACTGAATTTACCTCCAATATTACAGTATCTAGCTGAGCTGCTAATCAGTGGACTTTCATTCTCCTCCAAAATCCATGCCTCAGCCATTTCTGCAGAATACAACACTGATCCACCCTTATTCTCACCCCCTCTTAAGACAGTTCCTCAGAGGGGCTAAGAATATAAAACCCCCAAGGAAACAACCAATACCTACGTGGGACCTCAATTTCATTCTAGAAAAGCTGACCTTTCCTCCTTTTGAGCCAGCTGCCTCAACAGATTTGCAATATTTGTCCTGGAAAACGGCTTTCCTTCTGGCTATCACCTCTGCTCGTAGGGTATCGGAACTACAAGCCCTCATGGCTGTGCAGCCTTTTATCTTCCATCGGGACAGAGTTTCCTTACGAACCAACCCGTCCTTTATGCCAAAGGTGGTATCCAGGGTAGCTTTGAATCAGGCTATACACTTACCTACCTTTTACCCTAATCCTCAAAACAAAGGGGAGAGACTACTACATTCCTTGGACATTCACAGACAGCTGCGCTATTATTTGGACAGAACAAAGCCTTTCAGAAAATCAGAACAGCTCTTTGTGTCCTATGCTATAGGAGCTCAAGGGAAGCCAATTTCCAAACAGACCATTTCAAAATGGATAGCCCACTGCATACGTTTGTTACTCTCTTCATGGTAAAACTGTACCTGCAGGCATCAGATCTCACTCCACAAGGGCCATAGCTACCTCTGCAGCTTTCCTCAGAGGAGTTCCTACCAACGATATCTTGGAAGCAGCCACTTGTTCTGTGCATACCTTCTCCAAGCACTACCACCTACCATTATACTCCAAAACTAGAGCAGGTTTTGCCACTGCAGTCTTGCAGGGCATCCTGGCTCCTCCTAGTTCCACCTAGTGCCTACCACCCCTTTCTTAGCTTTGGGATTCTACCCATCTGTTATGACTGCAGCTGTATGCACGATGAACATAGTACAGTTTTGTACCTACCATAAATGTAGATGTTCGAGTGCTAATATAGCTGCAGTCCAGGTTTCCCTCCCTCCTTCCCCTCTTGGGACAGGCCTATTGGCTAACACCTCCTCATACATCCTGATTGGGGTATTCATTTATGGTGTATTTGCTTGCAACTACGGTATTTTGATTATTTTGCATTGTTTTATTACACAAATTTATGTATTGCCTTCCTTCTGGGGGCACCTGACATCTGGGGCAAGAAAAACTGAAGAAAATGGCGTCGGCTGGTTCTTTTATACCCCTGTCGCACTGACGTCGGGGAAGAAGCGACTACAACCGACGCCGGGCCTAGACTTTGGAATTCGGCCGACCGAGGACCCGCCTGACGGCAGGATAACCCATCTGTTATGACTGCAGCTGTATTAGCACTCTAACATCTACATTTATGGTAGGTACAAAACTGTACTTTCCTTTTGAGCTAGCTGCCACTGCAGATTTAAAGTTTCTCTTGTGGAAGACTGCCTTCCTTTTGGCTATAACTTCAGCAAAGAGGGTTTCGGAGTTGCAAGCTTTGGCTGTGGAGCCTTTTCTTATTTTCCATGCAGATCGGGTCTCTCTCAGAACCAACACCTCCTTTATGCCTAAGGTGGTTTCTAGCCTGACAGTTAATCAGTCCATCCACCTTCCTACCTTCTTTTCTAATCCTCGAAATAGAGGTGAAAGGATCCTACATTCTCTTGATGTGCATAGGCAGCTCAGGTTTTACCTGGACAGGACTAAAGACCTTCGGAAATCAGCTCAGTTATTGTCAGCTTTGCCCCTGGAGCCCAGGGCAAGGTTATTTCTAAATGGATTGCTCATTGTATTGCTTTATTCCTTTCATGACAAGGTTCCTCCTCAAGGGGTTAGGACCCACTCAACTAGAGCAGCTTCCACTTCTGCAGCCTTAAGGGGTGTCCCTACTAAAGACATTTTGGAGGTTGCCACATGGTCTTCTGTTTACACTTTCACAAAGTATAATTTGCCTTTGTTTTCAAGAGCCGGGGCAGGGTTTGCCACTGCTGTTCTGCAGGGCATTATCTCCAATCCTTGATTCTGTTGGTTCCTCCTCCCTTTTCTCTGCGCTGTGGTAATCAACCCATTAGTTAGGACTGCAACAGTGAAACACGAAGATAATACAGTTGTGTACACTTACCATAAATGTAGATGTTGAAGTGTATTCACTGTTGCAGTCCTGTTTTCCCTCCCCCTTTTCTCCTTTCCTAAGATACAGGCTAAATTTGGTTTAAGCCTTGTTTTCTGGGGACTCCTGACTGTTATGGCAAGAAAGACTGCGGAAGTGACGTCGGCTGCCTCCTTTTTATATCTAACACCCTGACGTCCTTTACAATCGACGACAGCTGACGTCATCGCTTACCTTTGGTATTCTGGCCGATAGAGGGCTACCGGGAGCCAGATAACCTATTGGTTAGGACTACAACAGTGAATACAGTCTAACATCTACATTTATGGTAAGTGTACACAACTGTACTTTTTTGATCATAACAGCTTGGGCATGGGTTCTTCTGTCAGTTTTTGTGCGTTAGTTCTGGCATGTTTCCAAGAAGTGTCAGTTTGTGTGTTAGTTCTGGCATGTTTCCAAGAAGCAGCTTTCTACCTGGTAGCACACATAATCTGTTATGACTAACATAGGCATAGTTCAGTGTACTACTTGTTGTTTTGAGCCAATCAGGCATCTGGAAATAAACCCCTACATCACCTGATGGATTGTCAACTGGCTCACAGATTGGATGCAGATAATCAGAATAGGGGATGTTATCCCCTAGAGACTAGTCGCCAGTGGAGTCCTGGGTTCTGCACTTCAACCTCTCCTTTTTGGCATCATCTTTTTATGAATAAAAGCTAATACCAAAGGGCTCTGGCTGAAGTTTGCAAATGGCTGCAGTATAGGAGCAGTAATTGAATCCCCAATTAAATTTGCTGTCCTGCAGGAAGGTATGTCCCAAATAACTGGTGCCAAAATCTTGGACTGAAACTAAATGTCAAAAATGCTTTATTGTAACCTTTGGGAAGTCCTCTACCCTAGGGAACTACCACATTGACAGTGCATCCCTGAGTTGACCCATTTGTTTGGGTTTGTGGGAATTTACGTGGATAGGAACCTGACTTTGACCAACATGTGTCCATTGTTTCAAGTAAGTCCTATATTGCATAGCTTAACAAAGGAATTGTATCTAGATATAACTATGTCTTCTGCTTAATGAGTCATGAGTAAAGGGAGACCATCATTGAATGTAATGCACCCTTTGACGTGTATTTGTTCAGACACATCCAGCAACTACAACACCCACATAAATGCCTTCCCAAAAGAATACAAGGCCTAAACATGTCCTTGGACAGACCCGCTCTACTTGGTATCGTACAGACTGCTAAAAGATGACCTGTGTCTGGTATACAGTTGGCCTCCGACCCAATCACTGATGGCTTTACTACACACCAGGTCAGATGGCATCAGAAAATACTGTCTAGGCATCTATACCTCTTCTGCAACTTCAACGGAACAGTTTTGAGGGACAGGTATATTGTAAAAGGTACCACTTCTGGAACAGACCTCCCATTTACGTAAAACAAGTTCCCTGTCCATATTCAAACACTGCTTAGATCTACGGATGGGGGACAGAAAATTTGCCCAAGGACTGTCCCCGTACGAGTAATGGACAAGAGGCATCTGCTTAAAAGCTGTTTCCCATGCATGAGTCCCTTCGAATAATCTGTCATGATCATAGTTATTATGAGTAGTATATAATTTTCAACCATGGTATAGGTAAGGTCACTCTCTCTAGCTAAATGGGATGGGTTATTTTGGGCACAAAAAGGGAAATTTGGATAGGCTTAAAATGTCCAGCAAAAGCAGCTAGCCTAGTACTTTCCTATGAACCTATAAGCAGAAAGTGTTCCTAAGAACTAAGCCAACATGATGATGAAGAAAGATTTTGTCATTAGGGATGACTGCAATCAGGGGTATTGAAAAAGGGCAAGAAGGGACTGGAATTTACTGGAGAGAATTGGCAAAGGAACCAAGGTATTGGGAAGCACATATCTAAAGTGGGAAAGATAATCGAATGGGACGAAGCCAAGAAGGCATTTGAACTGCAGGCTAGAGACTACTGTTTGGGGATTGATACAAGAGTTTAGGCAAAGAGGAATAGGGAATCCTAAGTGACAGACCTGCTCGGATAGATTTTTTAATTAAATCTAGAACATAAGCTGCTGTTGAAAAACAGATAATTAGTAGGGCATATAAAATACTGCATGATGACTATAGGAGTCAATCAGAGCAGGTTAGAAAAAATTGGGAAAAGATTGGAGAAGTAAGGGTAACCGTGGGAGGACATATGGCTCTCAAATATGCAGTAAAGTCTAGGAAGATTTAGGATTTTGCTTGGAAGTGTTTGGAATCTGCTTGCTGTATAAAAATACATATGCAAATAATTTTTCCTCGGGTAGAAGTTAATTATGTTGACTGCCAAAAAAAGCAATTGGTAGACCGTGGAAATTAGTTTAAACCAACCTATATTTGAAGTAATAAAGATAAAAAAAGTGGGATCTTTAGAAAACTCTAGGAGCAAATTGCATGAAAAAAATGGAAATTGTGGGAACAGTTCACGCATGGTAATGTTTGGAGGAAGTGTTGGGTTTAAGGGAAGGCAGGAAATTATTTTATGTGATGTTGAATTAATGTACAAATATATGCAATATATAGTGTTTGCAACTAGGGTTGTCTGCCTTTTGTCTTAAGTAATGATTCAGTAAAAGTGTTAAAACATGATTTTTAAAGTAAGAGCACAGAAATTAATAGCCAAGTAGTTGGGGGAGGGGGCATAAACTGCATATGCCATGTACACGTTTAGGCAAACACACAAGTTCTTGCCACCATTTTCAGATGATTCTTGCATGCCTGTCAGTCTGCAGAGTTTGAAAATGGGTGCAAACTCCATTGAAAAGTAAGCATATCCAGCCAAAAGTCAGGACATCTAATTAGCATAAAATGTCAGTACAAAATGCCACACAACCCTTCCTGCTTCCAGGAGGAATGTGGGATACTATTTAGAAACGCATTATGAGAAAAGTGAGAAAAATGATGGAAAAATACAAGTACATTATCAGAGACCGTGTACAGTCCGTAAACTTCAATGAATTACATTGCAAAATTCTACCACAGATGTAAGGTGTGTATCTGTTCAATTATTGGTGCCGCCAGTATGTTTATAGAGTAATTTTCTGTGTGCTCTAAAGCTTCTAAAATCGTGTGATGAGGGGATTCAGAATATTGAGTTGAAGGTTAATTTAGTCCTCGTAATAGGGACAACATGTGCAGGAGGTAAATCAGGCCTGAAATTAGAAAATTTCCCTTAAAATAGGGCAGTTAAAAGGTCAGAGTTCTTGCCACTCTCTCATATCACTCGCATAGAGCTGTAAGTGATAACGGTTGTAAAAAAATTGTCTGCAGTGTTACAGTGCGATTTGTTCTAGCTATGATTCTTAGCTTGTATAACATAATTGTGCTCTTAAATGTTTTTTTTTTTCTTCCCCTTATCTAGACTTCATATTCATCATCCATTTCAACCCCTGCACGAGTAGTGTTTCTACGTTTGGTGGCTTTCCTTGTCTGCCTTTTCTTGGTAGTGTTGGCTATTTATGGATCTCGTGACCCATTCTCTTCCGTCGCCATTGAAGACCATGTTACTGGAGAAAATACCAGGTCTTCTGTTGGAAATGCTTCTAATGGAGAGACTGCATTTAGGGAGAAAGGTACCAACCAGAACATCAGTGACTGGACAGATCTCTTCACTTTGCTACCAGAGGGTACCTTTGACAACATGAAGGCTGCATGGCAGTATGGACAGAGCAATCAAATTGCGGTAGTCTCTGTTGGATTCCTGACCTGTTTGCTGGCGGTGTTTTGGGGTGGATGGATTAGGTAATTCATTTTTGATGAAATCCTTTTTAAACCAGCAGTTGTATTGATTTTTACTGTGTAATCTGGAATTATTCCATAAACTGTGCTACTCTGTGCATTTAGTTGACTATTCTGTGGGAGAGAACACAGAATATAATGCAATTTTGATTTTGCAGCTTTCCTTCAACCCTCCCCCTTGGCCATCCCCACATTAACTCTGTGTAGAACTGGCTGTTGATGTACTTTACTGCTTTTGCTTTTCCTAAAATGGTGCAACTTGACTTGCTTTTTTCCTTGTTAAAAACCAGGTCCTGCTCTCATTTCATACCCTCCCTTTCCAGTGTGAAGATGGAGAGAGTATTTGTATAGCTGGTAATTCCATACAACATTCCAAGTTATCTGTTTTGTTCAACCTTGGACCATTCAGCCAGTGACTGCTCGTTACAGATGTTTAGTGTCGCATCTTAATTGGGTCATACCTTTGCAAACCTACATCACTTTGTACACTGTTCTGACAGTTCTGAACCTGTATGTAATGTAACAAATCAATTGTTGCCCTGCTTTCTTCATGGTCATGCGGATTTGAAGTGTGTCCTGATGAGCATTGAGATTAATGCATGAAACTAATCCTGGATAGCATCATAAAAACAGCAGTTAAACACAGCAGAACGTGTGCTGTGACGCATCATTTTACTTTTCCCGTTGCATCTTTTCTGCACCCGTGTAGCCCATTTGTTGCCACTCCACAGGTAAGGTGTGGTCCATGTAGCCCTTCTAGGAGCAAGAGCCAAGAAATGAAGAGTGAATAACCTCCTAGCGTCAGATTGGAGACATTTGTGACTGACTCCAGGGTTCAGAATGAAATGGGTTCCATATGAAATGGATACCAGCAAGGGCATTTCACTTGCTTCTGCGAGTGCACACCTCTCTGGACTGCCATGCCATTTTGAATCCAGTTCTCCCCTGGGATTTGTTGCCACCACCGGGGGACTTTCATTTGGGGTGATCACATAGCGATGTTCCTTCTAAAGAGACGCGCGTCGACAGAGCTTTATCACTCCTCCGTTCCCCCACACCAGCTCCAACAGACACCCGAGGTTGACAGTTTGTAATTGAGACTCATTATGCTCAGACTATTTCAGGACTCTCGCTATAGTCTTGTGATATGTCTGAGATTGCTCTCTGAGAATTCCCTTGCCTCTACGATGTAGTCTCAGAGTTAGTATATGTAAGTAGAGGGGGTGCAGGGAGGTTTGCCCCTCCTGTAAAACACAGTATTAAAGGAGAGCAGCAATTTTTCAGCATTAATTGCTCTACTGTATTTTCATAGTGTTTTTTTTATAATTCTGTGACTCCATTGTGAGTCTCATGATTTTGGGGAGCTGCTATTCATATGCTACTTTCTGGGCAGTAGTAAGGAATTTATACCTCTGCATCAAAGTTTAGTATCATTTTATGCAAGTTTTATGTTTATTTTTTTATCTGAGCACAAGACACTATTCACCATGGTGTTAACATTGCACCATTCCCATACCCTTTTGGGTTGTACAGTTAAGTTGAGTTCTGCAGAGCAGTGACTTTTTCCTCTCTGCTCAGACTACCTGATATGCCATATTCATATTTTTACTCCATGTATGGAATGTTGCTGACGTGTACTTAAACGGGCAAGTGCAGTGTTGAAAGAGTGCTCCCTACAGATACCATGATTTAAGACCAGTCTTCAAATAACCCAAGTTAAACTTTTATTCGAACACTGGGGTTTAACCCATACTCTTCTTGCTTATTTATAGTCTCTCCTCTTAGCTAGAATGGCTACAGAAGACTAAGAAGCTCAGTCTAGTGTGAGAAGTAGTTGATAAAAATGTCTAAGGTAAGAGGATTGATATCTGCATGTCTAATGTACTGGTAGGAGAAACAAAGTGCAAACGCAAGTGAATTTCAACTAAGTGGTTTTATCTTGTGTAGGAATAAAATAACAGTTCAAATAAGGGTGTTTGGCATTGAGTGCATCTGCTGTACACTGTTCAGCTAGCCTGTACCAGAAGCTAACCGATAAGCTTTCTGTCATGTCATAATTCTGTGTGTATTCAACTAGGTGGGATTTACATTCCTAGGTTTATAGGAGATACTGGTGTAAAGACTTAGCCCTTACAAGTCTAGCCAATATAACTCAATTTTACCCAATGTATGGCCCCTCGGAGCAAGAGGTTGTCATGGGTTTTTGCTTGTGCTTTGATTAATTTTGCAGATTGCTCCTGTACATTAGGGACATGGGCACTACCTTCAGTTTGAAATTGCGATTCCTCATCCATTGATCCAAATTGCGATTGAGTCCCAGGGAAGGGATGAGCTTGTGAATAGGAAGCCTGACCCCAAAAAGAGGGGTGTGTGTGGTGTGTGTGTGTGTGGTGTGTGTGTGTGTGGTGTGTGTGGTGTGTGTGTGTGTGGTGTGTGTGGTGTGTGTGTGTGTGTGTGTGTGTGTGTGTGTGTGTGTGTGTGTGTGTGTGTGTGTGTGTGTGTGTGGTGTGTGTGTGTGTGTGTGTGTGTGTGTGTGTGTGTGTGTGTGGTGTGTGTGTGTGTGTGTGGTGTGTGTGTGTGTGGTGTGTGTGTGTGTGTGTGTGTGTGTGTGTGTGGTGTGTGTGGTGTGTGTGTGTGTGTGTGGTGTGTGTGGTGTGTGTGTGTGTGGTGTGGTGTGTGTGTGGTGTGGTGTGTGTGTGGTGTGGTGTGTGTGTGGTGTGGTGTGTGGTGTGGTGTGGGTCTCCTCCAGGTTCCTGTCACAGGGATCTTACAGGACAAAACAATGGGGTGTATCCACCTCCAAATCAGGAAGTAGCAAAGCACCATCCTGCGGTAAACAGTCTCAATCACTTTCCTCTGCCATTTCCAAGCACTTAACTTTTGGCAGCCCCTTTAGGACGAAAACTAGCACTTTATGTTCAAAATTGGCATCTCATTACCCAGGACAAGTGGGTCTTAAATATAGTATCCCAGGGGTACAGATTTCATTTCCACACATTGCCAACTCCAAACAGATGGCCAGATCTGCCTTCAAATCAGTGGACAGAGGCCCAGAAACAAGTCATGTCCCTTATGGTTATAGGGCCTATTCAACCAGTACCAGAAAAGGAAAAAGGACAAGGTTTTTATTCAAGACTTTTCCTGGTACTCAGAAAAGACAAATCATGGCATCCAATCCTGGTCTTATCCATTCTAAATACTTTACTGGACATTCCAAAATTCAAGATGCTGACTCTACAACAGCTACTGCCTATGCTAGGCAAGAATGCCTGGTTGGCAACTCTAGACTTAAGGGGCTTACCTGCATATCTCAATCAGGGAATCTTGCAGAAGATGCCTCTGCTTCAAAGCAGGCTATTTGCATTACCAGTTCTCGGCACTGCCCTTTGGCATATCTACTGCGGCCAGGGTCTTTACAGAATGCCTGGCACCAGTGATTGCATTTTGCAGGCAAAGAAGCTTTCAAATTTATCCTTATCTGGATGATTGTCTAATCCAGGCAGAGGACAAGGACACTCTCTTCTACGACATCTGGCATTTGTAAAAAGGTTTCTAATATGCCTAGGGTACACCATAAATGAAAAGAAAAGAAATCACAACTGGTAACCTCTCAAATAATTACATTCCTTGGTGCAAGCTTGAATACAACTGCCCAGATGGCTTACCTCACGCCAGACAAACAAGTTCAGTTGATAACCTACTTCCTTGGAGTCAACATTGTCAGTCTGGAAGCAATGATTTCTCTCATTCCCTGCCTACAACAGGAGTTTCTTTGGTGGGCAAAGACATGTTACCAAAACAAGGGACTGTCCTTCACTCTACCCCCTGCCACCCAAACCCTAACTACAGCTGCATCAGACTATGCTTGGGGGGCCCACCTGGCAGGGAGATGCATTCAGGGCATATGGAGCCCAACCCAAATGCATTTGCATATCAACCAGAAAGAGATGCTAGCTGTTCAGAATGCTTTAACAGCCTTCAAGGACTTCCAGGACAACTGATAAAGACTGACAACACCACAGTTATGTGGTACATAAACAAGCAGGGGGGTACACATTCCTACCCCCTTTGTAGGCTAACCATGGCTTTGTGGAACACAGAGTTGACTTAATTACATCTTCAAGCTCAATTCCTGCCAGGAAAGCAAAATACTCTGACAGACGACCCAAGCAGAAATCTTACAGACCCACATGAATGGAAACTGTAGCCACAAATCTTCAGCATATTAACACAGAAATGGGGGAGCCCAGACATAGAGCTATTTGCCTCTCCCCAAAATTATCAGTTGGACAAATTCTGCACAAGAGCTCATCACAAAAAGCATGGAAAGTGGATGCCCTATACTTCAGCTGGAAAAACCTATCGGTCTATGCCTTTCCCCTTCTGCCTCTACTCTCCAAGGTCTTACTAAAAGTCAGACAGGAAAAAACAAAAATTATCCTAGTTGCTCCGGACTGGCCTAGCCAGCACTGGTACCCACTTCTAAGGAATATATCTCAGCTTCCTCCATGGTACTTTCCTCAAATACCTAGTCTACTGTCTCAGCAGAACTATTAAATTCTGCACACACTGCTCCAAACTCAATCTTGCAGCATGGCTGATCAACTAATTATTCAAACACCTCTCAGTAAATCTGTGATGGATGTCATTTTGGAAGCCAGAAGGCCTAGTACTAGAAAATCTTATGCTGATAAATGGAAGAGATTCTGTGTTTGGAACCAAGCACAAGGAACAGATGCAGCAAAGCCCCAGTATTCCTCAGATTTTATAATATTTGACTGAGATGCTTGACAAGGGCCTATCTTTTTCTTCAATAAAAATCCATGCCTCTGCCATCTTTGCTCATTACAACACAGAGCCTCCCCTCTTTTCTCATCCTCTGCTTAAACAATATCTTAGAGGGTCCAAAAATGTAAGGCCTCCCAGAAGATCACCAACTGCTGCATGGGACCTCAATTTTGTGCTGGAAAAACACTCGCTGCCTCCTTTTGAACCAGTAGCTACTGCAGGTATAAAGTTTCTATCTTGGAAAACAGCTTTTCTCTTGGCAGTCACTTCAGCAAGAAGGGTTTCAGAACTACAGGCTCTCATGGCAGTGGAGCCTTTTATTATATTTTACTCAGACAGGGTGTCCCTCAGGACCAATCATTTTATGCCTAAGGTGGTATCCAGTGTGGCTCTTAACCAGACTATTCATCTGCCAACATTTTACCCAAATCCGCAGAACAAGGGGAAGTGGATTCTGCATTCATTTGATGTACACAGACAACTAAGATTCTACTTGAACAGGACCAAATCTCAGTCTGAGCAACTACTGGTAGCATTTGCTGCAGGGTCAGAGGGGAAGGCTATATCAAAGCGGTAGCATTTGCTGCAGGGTCAGAGGGGAAGGCTATATCAAAGCAGACTATTTCTAAGTGGATAAGACACTGCATTTGTTTCTGCTACTTGCATCATGGTAAACCTGTGCCCAAGGGGATCAGATCACATTCCATCAGGGCTGCCTCTACTTCAGCAGCTTTTCTCAGAGGGGTTCCAACCCAAGGACATTCTAGAAGCTGCTACTTGGAGCTCTGTTCATACATTCACAAAGCATTATCATTTGCCTCACTTTTCCAAATCCAAGGCAGGCTTTGCCACTGCAGTTCCTTATAGCCGCTCCTAATGCTGTTTAGCTCCATCCTCCCATCCATAGCTTTGGGATTCTACCCAAATGTAATGACTGCAACAGTGAAACACGAAGAACATAGTACAGTTGTGTACACTTACCATAAATGTAGATGTTGGAGTGTATTCACTGTTGTAGTCCTGGTTACTCACCTGCCATCCCCCTTTCTATACCTTTTCTTTCCTTCACTATACTCAAAAGCCTTTGTGGTGTATTTTGTTTTAGATGAAGGTAAAGAAGTGCATATATATATATATATATATATATATATATATATATATATGTGTGTGTGTGTGTGTATAATATTTACTTTTGCTTATCTCCTCTTCCATGATGTCAGGTCGTCAGGGGTATAAAACATGCAGCCGATGCCATTTTATTCAGTTTTTCTTGCCCATCTGGGGCAAGAAAAACTGAATAAAATGGCATCGGCTGCATGTTTTATACCCCTGATGACCTGACATCATGGATGAGGAGACTGCAACCGACACAGGACCCAAGACTTTGTTATTCAGGCCGAATGAGGGCAACCTGCCAGCAGATTACCCAAATGTAAGGACTGCAACAGTGAATACACTCAAACCTCTACATTTATGGTAAGTGTACACAACTTTACTTTTTGTGTTAATATATCGATCAGAGTCTGATACCAAGTTACTATGATATAGTTACTGTGACGTTTTAACTGGTGTCAAACAGTTTTTTGTAGCAATATCTTTTGATTTTACCAGATTTTTAACTTGCATTATACAAGTCATTTAAGACTAAGCGGTTTCCTAGGGATTTTTTTTTTTTGTTTTAGGTCAGTGCTTTAATTGTAATTAATGTTACTTAACTTAATGAGAGAATTAATTACTTTGAATTTAATTTTTCATTGCACTGGATTCTTGGGGCTGTCTACATACTTTTCCAGATCCTTCTATTGAGCTGGCTCTTACTGGTGTTTTATTGATGGAGCTTGGGTTGACAGTTTCAATGGCTTTATGATGCATTTTTTGGCACTGAGTTTTAGGCCATGGTGTTGGAACCAGTCCTTTGTATTAAACCTTCTTGCAAGATGTTGGTACCTTGGACGGGAGTCTATAATAGCTCCCGGTATACAGTTTTTGAACTTGGTAAGCTGGAGGCCTTGAACATTAGCCTTGGTTTGAGAAGTAGACACCAAATAAGAGTAGGCCCAACATGGAGCTCTGGGGTACTCTGCTGGTGCCCAGCCTCTGGGTGGAGATAGTTTCACCAATCCTGGCTTTTTGGGTCCTTCCTGAGTTGGACTGCAGTCCAGCAAGTTATGTAAGATTTATTGAGCTGTCAACAATACCCGAGCGGGGTATTTGGTATTGTATCAAATGCATTGGCTAGGTCAAGATATGCAATATGCACGGTTTTGCACTTGTTCATTGCCTTGGTGATGCACTCAGTCTACCAGGTTAAGTAGGTATACTTAACTGATATTACAACTTTTAATAAAAAAAAGTGAAACATCTCTGGAAAGTAATTGTGTTCAAAGGGGAGGGGGGTAGATGACCTTCAGTTTTCTTTTTGCCTTCCACAGCTGATCTGAAGTTTTGGGATATGGGACCACACTTTTATGCAATACAGTAAGTAACACTGTTGCTTAACTGCACAGGAGCTCATTTTTGATCAATGCATATCGGTAACAGCAGTGCGTCTTAGGTTTTTGTGTAGTGCTTAATAATACTGACGGACATTTACACTTTTTGTTCCTGCAAACTTATCTTTTTTTTAATGTGTTTTTCAGCTGTACAAAAACAGAAGCTGGTTTTGCATGTGAAATCTCTATTTTTTGTGCATGTTTTCTAGGTAACTGAATGAAGCTGATGCATAGCAAGAAACGTTGTACCTCTTACTAAACTTTTTTAATCTGTTATCTCTTTCTTCCTCACCACTGGGTCTAGGATCCGACTTGGCCTCTCTCCTCCTAGACTTAGGATCCAAGCCTCTAGCTCCTCCATTTACCCACAGTCCCCCACCCCTTCCTCCAAGCCCCGAGATCTAATTTGCCTTGTTCAAAACCAGATAAAAGATCCAGCCTTGTGATTATCTTTTTCAGCTTTTGCTTATTGTTTTCATTTTAGAATTTAACATGCTCCTCCCGTGTTAGTTTTAGTGCTGTTAGGTGTAGGTTTAAATAGCCAAGATAATTGAAATAATTAAGGTCGTTAAAAT
Organism: Protopterus annectens; assembly: GCF_019279795.1. NCBI lineage: Eukaryota > Metazoa > Chordata > Ceratodontiformes > Protopteridae > Protopterus > Protopterus annectens. Next base: position 1,684,935,943 of record NC_056729.1, read on the forward strand.
ATAGAGTTGAATGTTCTTTGTGCATAGTTTTCAATTTCTAGTATAGAATTTAGTAGATTAGTTAAGATTCTTAAATCGTTAGGATAGTTAAGATAGTTGAAACAAGTAAGACATTTAAAGTAGTTTAAAGTTCAATATTTTTGGTGTGAATATTTTAGTGTTTAGGACTTGTAAGCTTTTGCTGGTGTCAGGGACTTGGGGAGCTTAATGCACACCCACACACACTAACAGCTTTGCTTTGCATTTCTTGGTGTTAAGGTGTTCTTTTGTTGCAGGCATGGCAGAAAAAAATGACGAGCTTACCAGATTCAAGAAATGCGCTTCTTGTAGGCATAAGATCCCTAACTGAGATGCCCACAAGAAGTGCATTTATTGTTCAGGTGCAACACATCTCGAAAAATACTCAAGTATGTGCCACATTTAATCTGAGATCCCTCTCAGATTGGAGAAATAAGTTGATTTTTGAGAGGGCTTCTACCTGCAGGGGCTCAATCCCCCCCCCCCCCCAGACTTCCTCTGATTCTAAAAAGAGGCATCTGAAGTCCCTGTCCTCCCTGTTGGAGCCTTCCTTCAAGAAAACCAAGAGTCTGGATCCTGGCTCCTTGGATGAGACTCCTTCAGCTTGACAAGTCTCTGATCCTGTTTTCTTTGTATCACTGATTCGGGTCCATCAGCCAGTTCTCCTGTTCTGATAGCTTTGGATCCAAACACTTTGCATCAGGAAGCTAGGCCTTGTTTTAAGGATCCCACTATCCATACAATCTCCCCAACTCTGCCAAAGATGATTTCTCAAACTCCTAAGTCATTCAGACTACCTTCTAGTACTACTTCAGATATTCAGGAGTTTGTCCAAAATTGACATAGACAGAATGATGCAGAAGTTTCTTAGAGCTCAAATTCAGTTAGGGATGGTTCCAGCTCAGTCTCCTGTCAGATCTGCAAGCCTCTCAACGAGAAAGACTTTCTCCTTCTCTGCTCTGACCCTCAACTTCTGAGTCCAGGGATCAGAGATCCTTGAGAAGTATGGTGTCTAATCCAAAGTCTCATGTCGTCTGGTTACCCTGACCAGCTTTGCTTCTTTCTCTGTGTCAGAGCGGGTCTCTGATCGGAGAGGCATGTGCCAGGTCCAAGGGGGCAGGGCTGTGCTTCAGTTGGCTCTGAGACCTCCCATCCCTTAGGAGCCTCTGCCCTAGACGGCTTGGGCCCGATTTTCTGAGAAGCATTGATCTGGGGATGTCTGCGGTTTTCCTTCCTGATCTGCGAGGTGGGATACAGGGGTTTCACTGGGTCCTTCTGCTTTCTGGGTTGTAGAAAAGTTGTTCTTCGCAACCAGGGGATACTTCCTCTTTTATCTTGGCTGCCTCCCCTAATCTTCCAACTGTCATGAGCTCAGAACCCATCATTTCAGTCCAGTCCGGTCAGCCGGTTCCAGAAGGCCCCCAGTCACGTTCCTCTCCCGGGCACCCCCCTTCAGATACCTCCCCAGATCTCACCACTGAGGAGGTCCACTCCCCTGAACAAGTGCAGTGAGTTATTTGCTCTGATCCCTCTGGGAGTCACCGAGGGACGCTCTAGTCCACAGTTGGCCTCCAGGTCTCCTGTATGCTTATCCTCCTCTTCCCCTAATCCCACGATTCTTCCAGAAGGCAAGTAGGTTGAACTCCTCATCCTCATTGCCCACTTCTGGCCTTGCCAAGTGTGGTTTCCCTTTGTATGGTCTTGTCTCAAGTATCCTCTCTGGATTCTGGAGCCCAACCTGGACCGGTCTCCCCTTTCAGAAGCCTGACACCCCAGTTTCCATACCCTCAAACTGGCTGCATGGTTTCTGCAGTTCCTCTTATTAGGCACTGCAGACTTGCTTCCCCATCAAGAATATTGTTCTGGCTTCTCAGAAGTCTTCCACCAAGAAATTTTACAAAATAAATGAAAGAGGTTTTCTGTGTGGGCCAGCAAGGAGAACATTGACCCCTTTTCAGCATCTCTTCCTGACATTTTGCTTTTCCTCTGTCTCTTGTTTGGGACAAGGAGCTAGTTTTTCTGCAGTCAAGCTACAGTGTGTGGCAATATCAAATGTTCATGCAGGGCATGGACATTCTTCCTAATGAGGGCTGTAAGTTATGTAAAACCTTCTTGAAAGGGGTTTTTCTACGACCTATCAAAGAACCTTGTCTGCTATGGGATCTTGCAGTGGTGCTACATGGATTAACAAAAAAGCCTTTTAAACCATTAGGGACTTGTGATTTAAAGTTTTTCCTAGAAAACTGTTCTGGTAGCTTTGACATCAGCGAAAAGAGTTTTTGAATTACAGGTCTTGTATTCGAAACCCTTGTATCATTTTCCACAAGGACAGTGTCTGTACATGCTAACCCTTCTTTCCTGCCTAAGATAGGTAGTGAATCGAACCTTAAGCAGTCCGTCCAGCTACAATATTCTTTCCTATGTTTGCAGACTGGTAAATACATGTTGCGACTTCTTTATGTTCAGAGGCAGTTGGGTTTATTTTCGTAGAATGAAGTGAGTTATGAATGAATGTAGACTCGAAATGCTGAGTGCTGAAATGCTGAAAAAAAAAAGTACAGAAAACCCTGAAGAGCAAAACTCAAAAATTGCTCTTCTCCTTAAAAATTTTTTGCTGGGAGGGTAAGCCCCCCCCCCCCCCCCCACACACACACACACACACCCTGAACTTGTATCAACTCTGACATGGCCATAACGTGGAGGAAAAAGGAATATTCTGAGAAATGGCATCTCGGACTTGGTATGTACAAGTCCAAGCTTTAAGCCATTTAGTCTACACTTTTTGGGACTTGTTCTAGCAGGTCCCAACTTTTTGAATGGTTTCCAGAAAAGAGACCACCTCCAGAGATCTGAGAAATGTAAGGAGTGAGAAGTTAAACTACAGATTAAGTTATAAAGCATCTCAGTGGCCCTCTTCAAGAGAAATCTTGATGAGTGGATGGGAAATAGAAAGTTCACCCTGGGGATCACTGCAGTGGGTCTACTTTATAGAGGCACGGGAAACCAACGTCGGGTGGCATGATACCAGGGCACTTCTATAGGCTAGGCTTGTAAAGATATATATATATATATATATATATATATATATATATATATATATATATATAAAATTAGGCTAACTGCCCTTCTGGGTTATTTTAAGCCTAGTCAATTAACTCATGTGAGAATCAAACACTGCATTTTGTGTCTGTAATGTAACACCTTAACCATTCTACCAACCTCCCTCCGTCTGGCATAGGAAGTCTGACCCAGATTTTTCTGGGGTCAATATTACTTCTGCGAAAGACATATTCATCGAATAAGTCTTCCGCAAACAGCTGCCAAAAATCACTTCAGTGAACCATGGAAGTTTTCCCCACAGTTCACAAACACTTGCCCACCAACCTAAACTTGCCCTTTCCTCTACTGTAGTGCGATCTTGGAGTTGTTATATATAGTTAGGGGGGTGGGGGGCATAGCGCCCCCCAACTTGGATGGATTTGAGTTGGTCTGTTGTGTGTTCCAGACGGTTGGTGGGCAAGTGTTTGAAAACAGTGGGAGAACTTCTGCAGTTCGCTGAAGTGATTTTTCGGCGGTTGTACATGGAAGACTTGTTCGATGAATGTCTCTCGCAGAATTAATATAGACCCCTTTTTCTGTCCTAGTCCCCTAATCGTTTGGGTCAGGCAATTTCTAAAGTCACTTTGTCCACATGGATTTTGGACTGTATTTAGTTGATTTACTGCTAAGAGTTTTTACCCCGACCACCCAAAGCGCATTCTATCAGATCCGTGGCTACGTCTGCGGCCTTTTCTTCCAGATCTTCGGTGGAGGATATTTGTGCAGCAGATACTTGGTCTACGATTCATACCTTTATTACTCATTACAAGCTTGACATTGTCCAGAAGTAGAGCTGCCTTTGGTTCAGTGGTGCTCCATGTTCTTCCATAAGGGCCACCCAAGAGCAAATGTAGCTAGGGACTCTTGACCTATTGGTGAGGAAGAATGAGAGACATCAGATTTCAAAGTTGTGTACTTAACATAACTAGGTATCTGTCTTTTCATTCTTCCTCACTTCCTCACCTCCCCACCCCCTTCCTATGTTCCTGGAAGAGTTCTAAAGTAAGTTAGAACTCATGGGTTCTACATTTGAGCCTGTTTAGGTAAGCAAATTTTCTACCTTTCCTTCCTTTTGGAATTAATTGTGGGATTTGTATACATATGTTACCTGAAAGCATTCTTTTATATATGGTTATATAGACACAGCAAACTCTTAACTGAGGGCTTGGAGGAAGCTGTAGGGGATTATGGGTAAAGGGAGGAGCTAGAGGCTTGGATCCAAAGTCTAGAAGAGTGGCAGAGTCAGATCCTAGACCCAGTGGTGAGAATAATGAAAGACCACACAGATACTTGGTTATGGTAAGTACATAAATTTTAATTTTGCTTCATGCTTTACAAAAGTCAACAGAGAGGGAGAGAATGTTGGTATTTTTAATATTTGTAGTAGTAAATTGATGACCTTTTTAATGTATTCATGGTTTCATTATATCATGAAATGTGCTATATGTATGTCTTTGTATGTTCATTAACTAGCCAGAATAATATGCTAAATGTATAAAAACAAAATTCACATTATGTATAGCATGTTAAATATCTTGCCTCCCCTCAAAAACCTTTGTTCCATCCAAAGGTGCATAAATCTTGTTACATGCATAGCTGTGTTTGTTCAGCCTAGGATCCTAGGAAGTTGCTAGGCTAATGGCCCGAGGAGCCTTATAAGCCTAGCCAAATTTTACCCTTACCATGATCAGCACCTGTTGCTGCTGTCCAAGAGGGGACACAGGTGGAACCTCCAGGGTGAATGTATGGTTACCTATCTAGTCCAGATTGTGTTTAAAGAGGGCCAATGAAGGTGCTCTGATGTGAAGTGGGAGTCTGTTCCAAAGGTGTGGTAATCTCTCTGGGAGACAAATCTGCCCCTTCAGCAGGTTCTATTAATGTTGTATACCAGTTTTAGGTCTCTAGAACTAGTAACTCGCGTGCCATTTGACTTGCAGATGTGCAGCATTTCCAGTAAAGGAGGGTCAGAGGTTGCCTCTGAGTAGTCTGAAACGGATTAAAGTGACAGTGATTTCAGACTATCCACATAGGATAGCTGCTAAGACCTTTGATTTTCTTTGAGGAACCTTTATGGTCTGTCTAATTTCTGCAAGTGCTTTGAAAGGTACATGCCAAAAGGGTAGTTGTACTCCATTATTGGCCTAATGAATTAAGAATACAGGGAGGTGATAACCTCACTTTTTCTCGAGGCAATGCCCTTGCTTATGAGGCGAGACCTATAGAGTGCTGCTCTTAGCACTCTGGAAAACATGATCAAAGTTGTAGAGTAGCAGGAAACGAACAAACTTTTGAAAACACAAAAACGGTCACCAAATCAGCAAGCTCCTACCGGCAACAGTTGAAAGAAAATAGTCTTTTCCTTGACAGCAACTCAGTAACGCATCCCACCAATAAAAGCAGACGGTAACACAAACCATGGGAAGTACAACCACAGCTTCTTCAGTCTTACCTATTTTCTTTCAACTGTTGCGGTAGGGAGCTGCTTGATTTTTTGACCGCTTTTTTTTGTTTCACAAAGGCAAGGTTGCTGTCCACTTGAGTGCCCAGATCTCTCAACACGGAGTGCATACTTTGGGTATTGCCATTGATGTAGTAACTTGCAGGAGCATCGCACTTGCCAAAAGGGATGATGCATTCTTTTGCAGTGAGTTTGAGGCTGACTTTGTCAACATTTTTGTTTGCATAAGACCTTCTTGAAAGAGGTTGACATAGTTTGGCGAGTTCAGTCTGCACCCAGTTTGCAGTCTTCAGCCACAGTTCCTTGGTTTTTAACTTGTACTTTGGAGAAATATATTCCAAACAGTAGAGGTCCCAGGAGCGATCCCTGTGGAACACCACTGGTAACAGGTCTGCTGCTGTAGGTGGATTCCCCTTTGACTGTATGGGTTCTATTAGAGAGCCGGTTTTCAACCCACTATACAATGCAAGGGTTGATGTCTAGCTGGTAGAGTTTGTCATGACAACAGAGTAAGGGATGGTATCACATGTCTTGGCCAGATCTAGGTAGGCTGTATGCACAGATTTCCCCTCGTCCAGGGCCCTTGTGACTGTCTCGAAGTCCACCAGGTTTAACAAGCATGATCTCCCCTTGACAAATCCAACTGGGTAGGATCTAGTGTTTGGATATTACCTATGTCTTTGTTAATGAGGTCCATGATGTTTCTCTGCATGGCCTTGCAGATGAGGCTAGCTAGTCAGACTAATAGGTTTCCAAGGTCAGTAGAAGTAGCACCTTTGTGCAGGGGGATAACTGTGACTGTGTTCAGTCAGTTCTAGCATCAACTTCATCCCAGCTGAATGGAAGAGTAGCCCATGTAGGATGTAGCCTGGGATGTTATCAAGTCCCATTGATGCTGTGATTTGGCCTTAGAGAGGGTGTTTACACCCTGCTCTTTAGAGATGCAAAGTTGGGGGACAGGTGGTAGGGCTGTCATGAAGGACGTGTGGCAGGGACAGGAGTGATGATTTCACCAAACCTGTTTGCTATCAGGTTTATGTCCACCTGCTCAGTGTATCTGTTACCATTAACTACGAGTTTGGCACAAATCTGAGCCTTACCTTTTAGGTTATGGATTAACTGAAGAACGCTTCATGGTTGTCCTTGGTTGAGGAAGCTAACTTGGATTTATAGTTTGCCTTGGAGGACTTCACAAGACGTCTTTGATTATTTAAGATGAGGAGAGTGCGTCTCCCAGGTTAGAGCCGGCGCCTTCTTACTCCTGGACAGCAGTATCTTCCTTTTATTGTAAAGCTTATTAATGGTTTGTCCACCAGGTAGGTTTCCATTTCCTTGAAGAGCATGTTTTGGCCCTAACATGTTCTGCCAAGTCAATGTAGTTGTACATGTGCTTGTATAGTGCATTGATGTAGAGATCTGCATAGTTACTGGTTGTGTCTGAGGGTTGAGGTGCAATGAAGCTGTTTATACCATCCTGTAAGAGGTTATGATCTGCTTTGGAGAAGTTTTTTAGTCTAGTTGCTGCTCGGGGAGGGTGAGGTGTGATAGTTACCTCAAATGAGACTGATATGTGGTCAGATCTCACCAAGGATGAACTCTGTGGGGGAGCTGCAGTGGTCTCCCATATTTGTAAGCACCAGCTCCAGGATGTTGGCGGCCCTGGTGGGGGTATCAGCCAGCTGGTCCAGGGCATTGAAGTTGATAGTCAAACCTTTTGGGCAGGTGAATGTAAACTTGACTTAATTCACCCAGTGCTAGGGTAGTCGCCCAAAACTATGGTGTTAGTATGCGTCTTGATAGTCAAGTTGATCCAAGTAGGCAGAGTGGGTGTCCTGATTCATGGTGGGGGTCCTGTAGCTGACAATGACGTGAATAGGTGTCCTACCAACAGTTAATTGCACCTGAAGTATCTCCAGGGAATGAAGCTGTTTAACCAATCTGGAGGTGTATTTATCTTCAGTGAATATTGATACAGTGCCTCCTTTAGTTTTCTTCCCTTCAGTTGTGGTCTGAACATGTGGAAGGAGATGTAACCTAGTATGGCTGGGGTGCTCTCCACAGCCTTGAACCAGATCTCCATGACTGCACAAATGTCTGTGTCCTCTAGGGTGAAGACTGCTTCCAGTGAGTGCAAAGACTTCCAGAGTTTAGCAGCATGACCTTGATGCCTTTTGATGCGTTTGAAAATGTCAAAGCAGACAGGGTTGTCCTGTAAGTAGAGGACTTCATTTTTAAGACAAAAGAGCTTCCACATTTTCTTGGTTGTCAGTGGCGGGTCTTTCCTTCTCCCTGTTAAGTAACCACCACATGAAAGTGGAGTGCCTTGTTTGTAAATTTATCATTGCAACGTTTTTACAGTACAGCTACTTTTGATGAATACAAGATAAAACTGAAAGTACTGCAGACTAAGTGTGTCCAGCACAGATGGATAGTGTGTGGCCTGGCAGCAAGGCAGAACATTAGGATAGGTTTGTCTGAGAACTGTTTTGTGTGATTTCAAGATTATAGTATCTCTGAGAATTACTCTTACAGTGGCTTAGGTGTTGAGTGGCAGGGTCTGAGGAGGGGTGCAAGGTTAAAGATAGTTTTTGGCACATTTCAAGCTGGCCTGTTTTTATTGCAGGTTGCGCATTATTGTTCTCTCGAGTGTCAAACAGTAAATGTCAGATTTTTCTCATGCAGCTAATTGGCTCATGTTTGCAGTGCTAATTACTTTGCACATGTTAACTTACTGAATTTCAGCCAGTTTCAAAACTGAATTAAAATTACCTGACAAACGTACTTGAATTTCATTGTACCAAGTTCATCCTGTATACTCTGGAAAAATGGTCTCTGCTTTGCCCAATGGACTATCCTGGTAAACAAATGCCAGTGAATAAATATTTCAGTAAATTAAAGTAAATATGTGAGTGGGTGTCTGTGCAAACTGTAGTGGTATCGTCCTTAATAATACAACCCTCTTCCATCGGAGACTATTGCTTTGGAGACCATTAAAATGTGCAGTTCCGTGTGTTTTTAAAGAAAGTGTACCAGTTTTTTGCAACATTTTAAGTAGCTGCAGCGTTTTAAATAGATGTGGATAAAATAATGAACTTTTCTGCAATGTTTCCTTTTAACCTTACACGAGTTACGTATTTTTGAACTGTAAAACTCTGCTACACAGTTAAAGGATGTGTTTAACAACTTGTTTCTTAATGGGCTGCATTTTTCAGGTTAAGAAGAATAGATGCTGTAGCTTCAGCATTGTGGCTTCTGGTCATAGCATGTCATCTGATCGAAAATTACCTGAAGTCTGATCTTCCTGACTGGCTCGAAACCCTGAAATTCAGTACGACCTCCTTGTGTTGCCTGGTTGGATTCACCGCTGCAGTAGCTACACGAAAATCAACTGGGCAGCGAAGGTACCGAGCAAGAAGGTCAGAATCTGAACAGTGACCTGAAAAAAGAACGTTTGGGAAGTCTGTGTGAATGGTGCTGTCCCTTGTGTTTTCATAGTCACGTGCTGTCTTGTCTTCTGCTGTGTCCTGCATTGTATTCTGTCGCCTTTGCGAACAGATGACTGTTGCAGCCTGCTAAACTCAACTAATCTCACTGAGCTTTTTGAATGCTGAAGGCATTACAGCATATAATTAAGCTTTGCAAGTTGTCTACATCAGTTGTGTATACAGTGCATTTAAGAAGCATCTCTGTATCCAGACGTGCTTGACTAAAAAAAATCTCTAACCCCTTACTGCCATTTCTTATATTCTTCTGCTTATGTCGATGTCTGCACAAATGGCAGTTCTCTGATAAATGGGGGAAGAAACTTGGACCTTATGAAAAATGTTTATAATTGGTAGCCAGCAGGAAGAAATAAAATGGCTGGGAAAAATTTAGAACACTTCTAATTAGAACATAACTAGAAATCTTACAGTGTTTTATCATATTTTCATAGCTGAGAGCTGCTCCTCAGACAATTTGCTGGCTTAAAAAATGCAGCCCCCCCCACCCCCCCATGATGCGGCATTAACTACTAAAAAGGGACTATTTGAGGTAGTTTTTAGATGGAGTTGCAGGACCTTATTGGTTAACCATGAAGTGTTCTTGACTGAAATTTCATGTGTGAAAACTCTACTGTTGTGGACTTTTCCTTTTGATATTGAAACAAATAAGTACTTGTCCTGTAAACGTTCTAGTAAATGTGCGAATGTTTAAGTATACAGCACTGATTCAGCATTCAAAAAGCTGTTTTTCTACCCTTCACTCTAACACCACCTTGTGACTGTTTTCGTTTACAAAGTTTTGCATTTGGTTTAGTTATGTTCTTGGACCTAGCAACTATTCCATTTTTACCTGGGTTTTAAAATGCAGATCTATAATGCACTTCAACACTTTCTGTAAGATGCATACTATTATTTAAGTTTTAATTTTCTGTAGAAAGAGAACACGTTGTATACTACAGTTAATGTGTAGAAGATGAAGCATTTTAGTATGCTTCTTAAATGTCGGTGCTTGGACTGTGTGACCTCTAGTGGTCCAGAAGAGGTTGTGCCAGGCATTAATGAGCCGTGCATTGTGTGGCAGAGTCTGTATAGCCAGTCATATGTTACTAGCCTAAGCTGTGATAACCATGGATATTCGCCCATTATAATTACTTGTTGAAACCAACAGTAGTGGCCTCAAAACACTGCTTCCAAGGAGACCCTAAATCATGAAGCAAACTTCAGGCAAGGTGGGGTGCAAATGTACAGCATAGTCTTGAAGTGATAATGGACATGGGGCTTGCAGCTAAAAATGGCTACCAGGGGTTTTGTCATTTGCTGCAGCCCTCAAGGTTGCAGAACTGTGTAAGATGGGGGAGAGGGGGTTGGAGGAGCTTCCCATTTGTCATGGTTAGTTTGTGAGCATCACATGAGAAATGTGCAGAACTTAGAACTGCAGGGACAGTCTTCTCTTCGATCACTTACCACAATTTGATGTAAAGCCTTTATCCTTCAGAAACATCAGTAGTGACCAGCAGAAGTGTACATTTATGTGCATATTAGTCCTGAATATTCTGTGACACTGTATAGCAGACATCTGAGACTGGGATCATTGAGGACCATTGCCAGCAAGGGGAGTGCACAGCTGCCTTTGATATTGGCATAATGTGCTGGGACTCATTTACAGTGGTCTGTTGTGTGCAGTGTTCTTTGCTCAGAATATGGTACTCATAATCATTCACTGACGTGGTATTAAATGGTTGTTTATTGTGATCCTAGCAACTAAAAGTGGGGATGTCCTTAGAGATTAGGGGAGAGTGCAGCATTCAGACAACCCCCTGTAATTGATAAATTGCAAAGTAGCATATAACCCATTTCATACGAGCCGTACTTTTCTAGTAAACTTCAGTAGTTCATTCCTGCTGAAATAGGGGAGAACTGATATGATATAGGAATTTTACCGTATTTTATGACTGGATTGGTTTTCTTGCCTGAATTCATAATGCCAAGCATGTAAGTGGTATTTATAAAAGTATGCTAATGAAGCTACTTTGAGTAAATCACTAAGCTTTCCTGTAGTTGTATGCAGTTTTGATGCATGTGCCGTGTAAAGTGGCACACTGAAAGATTTTGTATTTTTATGTAGACCGTCATTCTGTTGTGGCACTTTGACCACCTGTTAAATAACTCATGTTTAGTGTTGGCAAGGTTTTCTTGTCAAGCAGCTAAATTAAGTCATCCTAACCGCTTGAAAAAGATGCTGATGTGTGTGTCTGTGTATACAATATATATATCTATATCTACATATATATATATACATATATATATATATATATATATATATATATATATATATATATATATAATGTTTTAATTTCTTTTCCCTCAACTACTGTATGCAGTCTTGCCAGCCTCTCAAATAAAAAGACCTAATTTCCAGGTTGATGTCTGCTAACCTGCATGATTAGAGAGCAGTCTCACAAGAGACTTGGACTAAAGATCGAGGCGCTAGGTGCATGGCTTTGCTTCTTTTCCAGTATCACTTAAAACAATATCGTCAGTCGAAGCTAGTTTTGAGTAGGCCCCCCCCCTCCCCTTGAGAAAAGGATGCTGAGTGAAGGGGAGCATTATGGCCTTCTATTGCTCTACTGTTTTGGATGGGGGTGTGTGGTATGTGATACTTGGTCATGGGAGCTGAAGAGAAGAGTGGAGTGTCAAGTCTGGTGTTGGTGGTGCAGTATGCTGTTAAAGCCTTGCTATAGTGGGGGGAAAGACCATGACTGGATTTCCAAATAGCCTTTAAGTAGATGTGGTGGTGATGTGAAGGGGGGATCCTCAAAACTCCAGATGAATCTGACATGCAGGAGTTTTATTTAATATATGTATGTATGTATACATGTACTGCAAGGGGTTTATATGACTACATCGACATGTTATTACATCGACAACCACTACTGCGACATGAAATAACCGGCAGTTCATAACATCGACGTTTGAAATCACCGACATTGACTTTGCCGACAACCCGACAACACAAAAGTATAATATTAAGTATACTGTCCGCATATTGTCGGTCCTCTACGCAATTTCAACACAACAGACGTCGCATAAAAACGTCTGCCGTTAACAATTAAGTAGAACAAAATGCAAAAAGTACAGTTTTGTACCTACCATAAATGTAGATGTTCGAGGATCTCCATTGCTGCAGTCCTTACATATGGGTATTCCGCTGTCCACAATCGGCCCGAATACCAAAGGGCTAGAACCGGCGTCGGTCATTGGTGCCCGAGACTGACGTCAGTACGTGCCAGTACAAATGCGCATGACCGACGCCATAACCTCAGTCTTTCTTGCCTCAGACGTCAGAATGCAAAAAACACCACCCAAACCCCAACCTAAAAAGAAAAGGGGGGGGGAAGGAGGGAGGGAAAATTGGACTGCAGCAATGGAGATCCTCTAACATCTACATTTATGGTAGGTACAAAACTGTACTATGTTCTTCGTCTCCCATTGCTGCAGTCCTTACATATGGGTAGAATCCCAGAGCAATGGAAAAAAGGGAGGCTGGTCAACTAAATAGCATTAGGAGCTGCTGACATGCCCTGTAAGATTGCAGTGGCAAACCCAGCCCTAGACCTAGAATAAAGAGGTAAATGATAATGCTTTGTAAAGGTATGTACAGAACTCCAAGTAGCTGCTTCTAGAATGTCTTTAGTAGCTACCCCTCTCAAAAAAGCAGTAGAAGTGGCCGTAGCCCTAGTAGAATGAGGCCTGATCCCAACTGGAACATCCTTTCCATGATGAGAGTAACAAAAAGCAATACAATGGCCAATCCACTTGGAAATAGTTTGTTTTGAGACAGCTTTCCCTCATGAAGTCAAAGCAAAAGAAACAAATAATTGTTGAGATCTTCTGAACTCTTTGGTTCTGCTCAAATAATACCTTAACTGCCTATGTACATCCAAAGAATGCAAAACTTTTTCCCCTTCATTTTGGGGGTTAGCATAAAAAGTAGGCAAATGTATAGATTGGTTCAATGCCACATTAGAAATCACTTTAGGCAGAAAAGTAGGATTAGTACGTAAGGAAACTCTGTCATTGTGAAAAATCAGAAAAGGTTCCACTGCCATGAGAGCCTGTAATTCAGATACCCTTCTAGCAGAAGTAACAGCCAATAAAAAAGCAGTCTTCCAAGACAACAACTGCAATTCAGCTGTAGCTGCAGGTTCAAAAGGAGGCAGAGTCAGCTTTTCCAAAACAAAATTAAGATCCCAGGTAGGAGTAGGAGCCCTCCGTGGGGTCTTATATTCTTTGCCCTCTAAGAAACTGTTTAACCAATGGATGTGAAAATAAAGGAGGGTCACAATCATAGTGAGCAGAAATAGCTGCAGCATGCACTTTTACAGAAGAGAAGGACAAACCCTTGTCCAATAAAATAGTCAAATATTGCAATGTACAACTCAAATTAGGCAATTAGACATCAAAGCCTTTAGCTGAACTCCAAAGAAAAAATCTCTTCCATTTACCAGCATAAACTTTTCGAGTACTAGGACGCCTGGCTTCCAAAATAACATCCAAAACTTGTTGAGGGAGCCGAAGGTGGTCCTTCTCTAAAACAGAATGCGCCAGGCTGTCAGGTGTAGGGATTGCACCCTGACATTGAGAAAATGATTGATGTTCTTCATCTCACATTGCTGCAGTCCTTACACTTGGGTAGTCCGCTGTCCTCGGGCGGCCCGAATAGTATTAGGCTGACGTCGGTCAAGGCGCTTAAGACTGACATCAGGACGTCAGGGTACAAATGCGCATGACCGACGTCATATCCTCAGTCTTTTTGCCGCATGGTCCGATGCATAAGCAGTGTTGCAAGTGCCGTTCGGCGTTCTGAAATTTTTCGAATTCGGAGTTTCAGACAGAGTCAAAGTTGGCTAAGTACCCCGTTGGGGAATATTTTAGTTTTTTCTTGCCTCAGTGGTTTACCGGATGTCAGAAAAAGTGAATAACTGTATTTCTTGTGGGGAAACAGATACCGCATAGAGATTATCATACTTTGTGTATTCCTTGTTTGAGGCCTGAGCACGACGTTGTTGGGTGTCGCTTTTGTGCTAGGTTCAATAAGCGCACTATTAAGCGAAGGTTAGATTGTGCCAGGTTGGTCTTTGGGAAGCGGTGTAATTATAAGATGCCGTCGGATGCTCCGACGCCCGCTTCTTCGAAGAAGCGCAAAGACAAGGCAGCTAAACCCAGGCAAGAAGAGTCATCTGTACCGGACGCCGATTCTTTAGAGACTTTGTTATTGCAGGATGTGGCCTCTCAGGAGGCAGGTCAGGCTGAAGGGGCTTCTCAGGTTACTGTACTCCCCTCCCTTCCTAGGGTGGTTAGGCCCTCTCCTTCTGTTTCTAAGGCTTCTCCCAGAGGCAGGCCAGGTTTAGCTTCTGTTGGTGTCACTCCTAGTTCTTCAGGATCTGTGCCCAAGAAGCACATGCTTAAAATGGCAGAAGATTTAATTTCTTTGATTAGAGGTTCTTTGCCCCCTCCAGATAAGAGGCCTAGGGTGGAACCAGAGTTGGGGAGTTTTGAGCAGCCTTCAGATGTTTCAGAGTCTTCGGCTGAAGACTTGCAGGAGTACTCTCCTTATTCTGATTCTGATGCAGATGATTCCACCCCTTCTGCTTCTCCTCCAGAGGATTTTTCATTTTCAGAGACTCTTCATTCCATGAGGGAGCATTTTAAATGGGAAGGTCAGGACTTCTCTGATTCCAGGAAAAGGCTTAGGGAGTTTTTGCTTTTGCCCCAGCATAGGCCTTTGGCTATACCTCCTGTTCTGGATGTTGTGGAAGATGTGTTTGCGGAGGCTTCACTTAATCCTGATTCTTTGCCTCCTGCTCCTGTTAAACCGGATAGGTATTATAGGGTGCCTGAGGCTCATAAATATCTTTATAAGAGTCCTAGGGCGGACCCAGAAACTGTTAGTCAGGGACCTAAAGGTGTCAAGGCCTCTGTTGTAAAAAATCCGGTTCCTCCAGATAGAGGCCAGAGCTTTGGATAGATGGGGAACTTCTTCCACCTTGGCTATGAGGGCTTTGAATTGCCAGTTTCACATGTTGAAATATCAGAACTATCTTCTTTCTCAACTGAAGTCTAAGGTAGATGCTCTGGCGGAAGGCATTGAGTGTAAGGAATTACAAGATTTAGTGCATGTCTCTGAACAGGTGGGTAAGCATTCTTTACAATGTGGTTTTGATGCTGTACAGGCCTCGTCTAGGGTGGCTGCCACTGGGTCAGTTCTTCGCAGGCACGCCTGGCTGTGGGATCAGAATTTATCTGAACATGTTAAGACAAGGATTTTGGATGCTCCTTTATAGTCTGATGTGGTGTTTGGTTCACCTGTTGAGTCAGTCTTGAAGAAAATGGAAGACAAGGCTAAGTCTATGCAGACTGTTAAAGATTTTTTGCAAGTCCAGCCTCCGAAGTTTAGTAGGAATTGGCCTGCTAAGGGGTGGACATACCCTTCATATGATTCACAGTCTAGGGGTAGATCTAGACGTGGTAGGGGTAGAGCTCAGAGCTCCTTCAGACCTAGAACAGGGAGTTCTCCTGCACAATCTTCAGGTGAGGGCAGGGGCCAGTCCTTTCGTAAACAGGCCCAATGACCTACCTTTTCAGCTGCCAGATCCTTCTTGCCTGGCAGCACCTTTGGGAGGAAGGTTGGCACTCTTCAGGGAAAATTGGACTTTGATTACCCAAGACAAATGAGTACTGGATATCATACACCAAGGTTACAGGTTTTATTTCCATACCTTGCCTCCTTTCAAAGGCATGCCGGACGTTCCTCCTCAGCAAAGACTAGAGGCTCACAAACAAATTTCTCTGCTGCTCCAAATAGGGGCCATACAACCGGTCCCTCTGTCAGAAGTGGGCCTAGGATTTTATTCTCGCCTGTTCCTAGTACCAAAGAAGGGGAACACGTGGAGACCAATTTTGGATTTATCTATCCTCAACACTTATCTGGACATTCCCAAGTTCAAAATGTTGACGTTACAACAGCTTTTACCTCTGCTGGGCAAAGATCACTGGATGGTGACTCTGGATCTCAAGGAGGCTTACCTTCATGTTCCTATCAGGCTAAGTTGCAGGAAGTATCTGCGTTTTCGAGCTGGGACTTCTCATTATCAGTTCTCTGCATTGCCCTTTGGCTTATCTACTGCCCAGAGTGTTCACGAAGGTTCTGGCTCCAGTGATTGCTTTCTTCAGGCTAAGAGGAATACAAATCTATCCTTATTTGGACGATTGCCTGATTCTGGCCCAAGGAAAGGACGAACTTCTTCATCATTTGCAATATGTGATAGCAGTGCTAAGATGCCTGGGGTATTCTGTGAACGAAATAAAGTCCAGTCTAGTACCCTCTCAGGACATGTGCTTTCTGGGTGTGAGACTGAATACAGCATCCCAGATGGCCTTTTGACCCCGGACAAACAAAAGAATCTTTCTCTTTACTTCCATCAATTGTCTCATCAGTCCAGGCTGACTGCAAGGACAGTCCTTCAAGCCTTGGGGTTCATGGCATCTTGTATTCTGGTGCTTCCCAATGCCAAACTGCATATGAGGAAGCTACAATGGTATCTCAAAAATGTATGGACACAGCACTGCCAAGATATGGACACTGTCATTCAGATAATACCTTGCATTCAAAAGGAATTTTTGTGGTGGGCTCAGGAATGTCACCTAAACAAGGGACTCTTTGTGACCCGGCCAGAGGCGAGTCAAATTCTAACGACAGATGCCTCAGACAAAGCTTGGGGAGCTCATCTAAATGGAAAGTGGATACAAGACACGCGGCCTGCCAGACTTCAACATCTACATATCAACTTGGAGGAGATGTTAGCAGCCCAATTTGCATTAATAGCTTTCAAGGATTTACTTCTTCCAGGGCAGGTGTTGGTTCTAACAGACAACACAACTGTCATGTGGTACATCAACAAGCAAGGGGGAACGCATTCTTATCCTCTATGCAGACAAGCAATGATTTTGTGGGAGACTGCTCTCAGTTTACAGCTAAATCTTCAGGCAAGGTTTCTGCCGGGAGTACAGAACTCCTTAGCAGATGTGTTGAGCAGGCAAATTATGGATCCCCACGAGTGGAAATTGGATCCTCATGTATTTCAGAAATTGACAGTGTCATGGGGAACTCCAGACATAGATCTGTTCGCTTCTCCACTAAACTACCAGCTGCCAAAGTTTTGCACAAAAAGGTTTCATCCCACAGCTTGGAAAGTGGATACTCTTTCATTCAATTGGAGCAATCTTCATGTGTATGCCTTTCCACCTCTGCCTCTCCTCCCAAAGGTACTCCTGAAGGTCAGACAGGACAAGCCAAAGATGATTTTAATAGCTCCAGATTGGCCTCGACAGCACTGGTACCCATTACTGAGAAGTCTGGTACGGAGCCTCCATGGCCTTTGCCTTCGATTCCACACCTGCTGTCTCAGGAGAACAGTCATTTACTCAATGTCAAACTTCACTCTCTTCACCTGACAGCCTGGCATATTCTGTTTTAAACCCTGGAGGGTCTCAGCTTCCACAGCAAGTTTTGAATGTTATTTTGGAGGCCAGAAGGCCTAGTACAAGGAAAGTGTACGCAGATAAATGGAAGAGATTTTTATTTTGGAGTACAGCAAAGGAATTTGATGTTTCTAAGCCTAATTTAAGTATGGCTCTTCAATATCTTACTGAGTTACTGGACAAAGGCTTGTCCTTCTCTTCTATTAAAGTTCATTCTGCAGCAATTTCTGCTCACTATGACTGTGACCCACCATTGTTTTCTCAGCCTTTGTTTAAGCAATTCCTTAGAGGGGCAAAGAATATAAGACCCCCACGGAGAGCTCCTACTCCTGCTTGGGATCTCAATTTTGTGTTGGAGAAACTCACTCTACAACCTTTTGAGCCTGCAGCTACTGCTGAGTTGAAATATTTATCATGGAAGACTGCTTTTTTGTTGGCCATTACCTCTGCAAGAAGGGTTTCTGAGTTACAGGCCCTTATGGCAGTTGAGCCCTTCTTAATTTTCCATAAGGATAGGGTATCTTTGCGTACTAATCCATCCTTTATGCCTAAAGTGGTTTCTAGTGTGGCTTTAAACCAAACTATTCATTTGCCTACTTTTTATGCAAACCCCCAAAATAAAGGGGAAAAGATTTTGCACACTTTGGATATACACAGGCAGTTGCGATATTTGAGCAGAACTAAAGGGTTCAGGCAGTCTCAGCAGTTATTTGTTTCTTTTGCTTTGGGTTCTCAGGGCAAGCCTGTGTCAAAACAAACTATTTCTAAGTGGATTGGGTTTTGTATTGCTTTCTGTTATTCCCATCATGGCAAGGAGATTCCAGCTGGGATTAGGCCTCATTCCACTAGAGCTACTGCCACTTCTACAGCTTTTTTAAGGGGGGTGGCAACTAAGGATATTTTGGAGGCAGCTACTTGGAGTTCAGTGCATACTTTCTCTAAGCATTATCACCTTCCACTTTACTCTAAATCTAGGGCTGGTTTTGCCACTGCAATTTTACAGGGCATTTTGGCAGCTCCTACTGCATTATAGTTTTGCCATCCTCCCTTATCTCTGCTTTGGGATTCTACCCAAGTGTAAGGACTGCAGCAATGTGAGATGAAGAACATAGTACAGTTTTGTACCTACCATAAATGTAGATGTTCGAAGATCCACATTGCTGCAGTCCAAGTTACCCTCCCTCCTTCCCCTCTGTAGTTAGAGGCGGTTGTGTGGTTTGGGTTGTACATATTGTGAATATTGTATATTTTGTACATATGGTTAGTATAAGCGTGGTTGGTTGTTTTTTGCTGTCTTTTGGTTTTTGACCTTTCTGTTTAGGGTCTTCTGACATCTGGGGCAAGAAAAGACTGAGGATATGACGTCGGTCATGCGCATTTGTACCCTGACGTCCTGATGTCAGTCTTAAGCGCCTTGACCGACGTCAGCCTAATACTTTGATATTCGGGCCGACCGAGGACAGCGGACTACCCAAGTGTAAGGACTGCAGCAATGTGGATCTTCGAACATTTACATTTATGGTAGGTACAAAACTGTACTTTTTCCTGAGACAATAAGTGAGGAATCTGTGGTAATGGCCAAGGTGGTACATGAATTAAGCTCCTCAACAGAGGGTACCAATGCTGATGAGGCCAATCCGGTGCTATAAGGATCATGCAAGGTTTGTCCCTCCTGACTTTCAACAGCACCTTTGGAAGAAGAGGCAAAGGAGGAAAAGCATACACGTGAAGGTTGCTCCAACTGAAGGATAGTGCATCTATTTTCCAGGTTTTTGGATGAAATAGCCTTGTGCAAAACAGTGGCAGTTGGAAATTCAGAGGAGAAGCGAACAGATCTATGTCCGGAGTTCCCCAAGCCATTGTCAACTGAAGAAATACCTGAGGGTCCAATTTCCATTCGTGAGGATCCACAATCTGTCTGCTCAGAACATCTGCTAAAGAATTTTGTGCTCCTGGCAGAAACTGTGCTCGAAGAGTGATGTGCAGATTCAAAGCAGTTTCCCATAACAGCATTGCTTGTCTGCAAAGAGGGTAAGAATGAGTTCCCCCTTGCTTGTTGATGTACCACATGACAGTCGTGTTGTCTGTTCGAATCAACACCAGTCCTGGTTGAAGTAGGCTTTTGAATCCTTCCAAAGCAAATTGAACTGCCAGCATCTCTTTCATGTTGATATGCAAGTGAAGTAGCTCTGGGGGCCAAAGGTCTTGAATCCATTTTCCTTTGAAATGAGCTCCCCAGGCTGACTCCGAGGCGTCTGTCGTCAATATCTGACTTGCCTCTGGTTGGGTCACAGAGCCCCTTGTTTAGGTGACATTCCTGAGCCCACCACAGAAATTCTCTCTGAATGCAAGGTAGAATCCGAATGACAGTGTCCAAATCGTGGCAGTGTTGAGTCCAAACGTTTTTGAGATACCATTGTAGCTTCCTCATATGCAGTTTGGCATTGGGAAGTACTAGAATGCAAGATGCCATGAACCCCAAGGCTTGAAGGACTGTCCTTGCAGTCAGCCTGGACATTACTGATAGCTGTTGGAAGTATAGGTGAAGATTTCTTCGTTTGTCCGGGGTAAGAAATGCCATCTGAGCAGCTGTATTCAGTTTCACACCCAGAAAACACATCTCTTGTGAGGGTACTAGACTGGACTTTATTTCGTTCACAGAATACCCTAGGCATCTTAAAACTGTCATTACATACTGCAGATGTTGAAGTTCGTGCTTGCCTTGAGCCAGAATCGAACAGTTGTCCAGATAAGGATAAATTTGAATTCCTGTTAGTCTGAGAAAAGCTATTACTGGAGCCAGGACTTTTGTGAATACCCTGGGCGCAGTAGACAAGCCAAAGGGCAATGCAGAGAACTGATAATGCAAATTCCCATTCCGAAATCTCAGGAATTTCCTGCAACTGGACCTGATAGGAATGTGAAGATAGGCCTCTGAGATCCAGAGTCACCATCCAGTGATCTTTGCCCAGCTGTTGCAGTGTTAACATCTTGAATTTTGGAATTTCCAGAAAGGTATTTAGAATGGACAAGTCCAGAATTGGTCTCCAAGTATTTCCTTTCTTTGGCACTAAGAAAAGACGGGAATAACACCCTGTGCCTCTTTCTGCAGAAGGTACTTCTTGTATTGCTCCCAACTGAAGCAGAGAAGAAATTTGTGTCTGTGCTTCCAGTCTTTGCTGATGAGGCACATCCGGCATACCTTTGAAAGGAGGGAATGTGTGAAAATAAAATTTGTAGCCTCGATTTATTATGTCCAATACCCATTTGTCTTTGGTAACCAAATGCCAATTCCTTTTGAAAAGTCTCAGTTTTCCTCCAGCAAGGCAGAGTCCGGCAGCTGAAGACACGGGTCATTGGGTCTGTTTCCGAAAGGACTGACCCCTGCCCTCCCCAGCAGAAGGGGTAGAAGAACTCAAAGACCTAGAAGTAACAGGGCCCTGAGAGGAAGCCCTACCTCTACCTCGCCTCGACCTGCCCCTAGATTGATAATCCGAAGAGGGGAAAGACCATCCCTTAGCAGGCCAATTCCTACTGAACTTGGGGGGCTGAACCTGTAAAAAGTCCTTAACTGTCTGCATAGACTTAGCTTTTTCCTCCATCTTTTTCAAAACTGATTCTACTGGAGGACCAAAAAGAACATCAGATTGTAGAGGAGCATCCATAATTCGAGCCTTAACATGCTCTGACAAGGTCTGATCTTTAAGCCAAGCATGCCTACGAACAATTGAACTAGTAGCAGCCACCCTGGAAGAAGCCTGTAAAGCATCAAAACCACACTGCAAAGAATGCTTACCAACTTGGTCTGAAGCATGCACTAAATCCTGAAGCTCCTTACCGTCAATACCTTCAGCTAAAGCATCTACTTTACATTTCAATTGGCCCAGCAAATAATTTTGATACCGGAGCATATGAAACTGACAATTTAAAGCTCTCATAGCCAAAGTAGAAGAGGTATACAGTTTTTTATCCCACCTATCCAGGGCCCTAGCATCCTTGTCCAGAGGAACTGGATTCCTAACCACAAAAGCCCTAACACCTTTGGGGCCTTGAGTAATAGTTTCTGGATCAGCCCTAGGACTCTTATATAAGTACTTGTGAGCTTCCGGAACCCTGTAGTATCTATCTGGTTTAACCGGGGCAGGAGGCAGAGAATCTGGGTTAAGGGCAGCCTCAGAAAATACATCCTGAACAACATCCAGTACAGGGGGAATAGCCAAGGGCCTATGCTGAGGCAAAAACAAGAATTCTCTTAGTCTTTTACGAGAATCAGAATAATCCTGGCCCTCCCATTTAAAATGTTCCCTCATGGAATGCAAAGTCTCAGAGAAAGAAAAATCTTCTGGAGGGGACGCAGAGGGAGTGGTGTCCTCAGCCTCCGAATCAGAATAGGGAGGGAAATCCTGAAGTTCTTCTACAGAGGAATCTGACTCGTTGGAAGACTGAACCAAACCCTCCAACTCTGTCTCTACCCTGGGCCTCTTCGCAGGGGGGGGCATAGAGCCCCTAATTAAAGTAATCAAATCTTCAGCCATCTTTAACATGTGCTTCCTAGGAGCTGGACCCTGGGGACTAGCACCAGCAGGGGCAGACTTAGACTTAGAATGGGCTTTGCTTTGAGAAGGAGGAGGCCTAACTACCCTATGCCTAACACAGGAGAAGCCACTTCCTGCAGTAACAAAGGCTCCCCTTGAGACTCAGGTAAACTTTCAGAAGGAGCCGCTGAAGTAGCCAGTGGTACTACAGAACCGGCGTCCGGAGTGGACGACTCATCCTGTTTGGACCGCAAAGACTTTTCTTTGCGTTTCTTAGAAGAACCAGTCATCGGAGAATCCGACGGCATGTTGTAATTACAACGTTTACCAAACACCAGCCTAGCACAGTCCAACCGACGTTTAATAGTACGCTTGTTAAAAGTAGCACAAAAGCGACACCCAACAATGTCGTGCTCAGGCCCTAAACAAGGAATGCAGAGTGAATGGTAATCCCTATGAGGAATCTGTTTCCCACAAGAAATACAGTTATTAACTTTTTCTGACATCCGTCAATACTGAGGCAAGAAAAATACAAGAGTGTCCCCAACGGGGTACTTAGCCCAACTTGGTCTCCGGTCTGAAACTCGAAAAACCGAAAATTCCAGAACACCGAACGGCACTTGCAAAAGCTGCTTCTGCTTAGGACCATGCGGCAAGAAAGACTGAGGTTATGGCATCGGTCATGCGCATTTGTACTGGCACGTACTGACGTCAGTCTCGGGCGCCGATGACCGACGCCGGTTCTAGCCCTTTGGTATTCGGGCCGATTGTGGACAGCGGAATACCCATATGTAAGGACTGCAGCAATGGGAGACGAAGAACATCCTATAATTCCATTTTAAAGTGCCTTGCGATACTATTATGTCAAATACAGTACTGCTTTTAGTTACATTTTAAGTAACCTGGCGATACCTTGCACACACTCAACATCAGAGTAGTTGTCCATGTTAGAAATTAGTGTATCAAATCTCTGCTGACTGAGGATTAGTTTCCTGCTTTTCGGAGATGATGGGAAACCTGTAGACATGCGCACTCTCAATTCGTCTACCCGATCTTGTTCACGGCTCAAAATGTGCAGTAAATCTCAAATCAGTGCCCCTATCACCTAGCAAACACTTTAATCTCTGATGCCACGCCTCAACTTTGTTTTGAGTGCGTGGTAGACGCAATTCATTTAGTTCAAAGACATTCCAAAATGTAATAGGAAGCAATGGCGGAAATCTGATGGAAGAAGTAAATCTTGTATTGAATTTACGCCTCTTCCCATACACATACCAATCTGCAAAGTACTGCAACACATCTTTGCCCTCCCTTGGAAAATCAGCTTTCAGCTCTTCAAATGTTGCCTTCACTTTATCCTCGGGTAGGAACGCTAAAGCAACTAGAGACTTCACAGCTAACTGAAGATCTTGTGAATTATTATATATAGAAGCTAACCCCAAGGACTGTACTTTACGCCAAATGTTCTGTCCAAAGTGAAACAACCCTTGGAACGAACATCGGTGAAATTCATTCTAATACTTTTCAATGCAGCTATCTCAAAGTCGGATAACACAAATCTAACTGCCATTTGCAAACCATTTGATGCGAGTAGGAAGAAAATGCTATTCCAGAGAGTTATAGGCTTTTAGGGACTTCTTTGACATAAATTAGCGGAGCGGACTTCATATTTGCACCATGTTTGAGTATACCATGCACAGTGTATAATTGGCGTATAGTAACACCTTTTGCAAAGAACGTCCCATCCATAAGCCATATGGTGGATTGACTGAGATCACGTAAATTATCCACTGTGGTAAATACTACTACTGTGGTGTCAGTCACCTTATCTGCCATAACTTTGCTTAAGAATATACCAGATTTCAACTTAAACTCACTAAAGTCGATGTTATCTAGTGTTAACTGAAAGCTTTTAGTAATGCCGCATTTGACGCGTCTAACGCGATTCACCTGTTGTAAGAGTGCAGATCTATGAGTGACGGTCAATAGTAGCTAAAGAAGTCGATGCTAAAGCATCGTTCACTATCAGTGATGGTGTGTCTCTACCCATGGTAGCTCTCCATTTCAAATCGCTACATACAACATAGCGTTGTAGTTCTCCTGGGTCTGCAGCATGTGAATGGCCAACAGATTTGACTAGTTTATCACCATCAGGTAGATGTACAGTAACAGCTCTACCCCTACAGTGGTCTGTAATTTTATATTTACACGCCCAATATCGTCTGCTATCCCTTGTACATTCTAAATAATACAGATAGTTGTCGACTACTAGCATGGGCTTCATCCTTTGTGTATCTATTGTATGGTACAAGGATCCTATCTCTCCAGGACTAGTGTACAGTGCGTTCGCCATTTTCTTCGGTGCTAAGCACATATCGCATCTAGTAACGTGAGTATTTCAGTAGTACATTGAATTTCTATTTGCTAACTACTTGGAGTTGTTTCGCACATTTGTTTCAATGACGCACCTTTTATTTACTACTGATGCATTGTTTTCAGTTGTCGGTGAAGTTGACGTTTGAGATTTCGCTAATGTGAAAGTTCGATGATTTGGAGTCGACCTAGTGGCTGTCGATGTAATAACATGTCGATGTAGTCATATAAACCCACTGCAAGGCATGTGTACAGCATGGAGCAGGATCAGTGAGACATTCTCATGCCAGGTCACCCAGTTTGAGGGTGGGGGCTGCGACCACTTGCTGGTGAGCGGGCTTAAACTGCACCAGATTCTCACAAACAGTTACCAGGACATGCACACAAGGCAGAGTTACTGTATCTGAAAATCTGTAGTGTGCTTATAGTCATTTAGTAAGAGCACTACGTTTATCTGTGCCCATAGATGGGCACAAATACCCAGCTCCCTGAGCAGATTGAAGGCTGAAGTCTCCCAAGTAAAGCTGACACAGCATGCAGAAGGTTCATTGCCAGACAGTTACGTAGAAATGCGTAAATGCATGCACGCATATATTTTGTTAGGCAGTATATATAGAGGTCTTCTGCACAACTTCCTTGCCATTCAGTAATAATAAAATGGCCTAGATGTGCACAGAGGTAAAGTAGTGCCTCGCTAATCTTTATCTGTATAATAAATCTTCCTCGTAGATTACTTAAGTGTGACTGAGGATGTATGACACTTGGGAGTGACCTGTGGTCTTTATGAATCTATGGTTCACATTTATTTTAACTGGTATTTATTTAATCACTGTGAAAGCCATGTGTTAACGTTTGATTTTTTTTTTTTAAGCAAATTTTGCATTTCTATGGGCTGTTTCCTTGGGCCTTCAATGAATGAAAGGCCCCAATTCCTTCCAATAAGCACTAGTCTTCTGATCCTTTTCTTGGGTGTGCCTTTATGGTAACTTGCATGCCTGAATCCGTATTGAGGTGGGCTTGCTTGTTTTACAGACTAAACTGGCTCAGGGTATATGTATTTATAGAACCAAACCTGCTCATATCTTTCAAGAATCTGGGTCAGAGCTAAAAAAAAAAAAAAAAAAAAATGGAGAGAGAAAAATCGGGGACAGATTTTATTTACATGCACATGAAGGGAATGGGGTCTGAAACTCAAATGCCTGACATTATTTAATGACTTTTTAGTCACCAGCAGTTTGCCAGAAAACTAAAAAAAAAGAGGCAAAATCGGGTACATGTGATAGCTATGAGCCCATTTGCTCCTCTGGCTGGACCTAATTGGCCCAGTCATTCTAAGGGGTGAGAGCCCTTTGGCCTGTTGGTATCTGCACAGGTAGCCCATTTGTACCTCCAACAGTGAGTGTTTGGTGGTAGAGTGGACCAGCTTGCTGATTCTGCATGGCACCCTACCCACATACTTTTGGTAGCTGTCCAGGCTCTGCTATGGCTGCCTGGCACAGGGGGGCATGCTTCCACATGTTCAGTCAGCTACATGCTTCTGCGCATGCTCACAGCCTTGTGCCGCATAGGTGCAGTACCCACTGTAGACACTAGTTGTCACCTACGTGAACAAGCAGGGGGCTCCCTTCAAAGGGGTATGGTTGGTCAGTCCTGGTCTGGCAAGAGTTCTTGGTTTCCTTTGAGTGCTTAACCTTTCACCAAAGGTCACATTTATTACATTTCCTTTTATGCTGTCACTTGCAAAACTTGTGTACGTACTTGAAAGTACTTATCACAGGTAATGTGTTATTGGTCTGCAATAAGTAAGACCAATGTATTCTGCTCTTAAAATATGTACTTGAATCTTTCTTTGTAGCACTTAGTATCTGTGTTCATGCACTCGACTAAAAATGCAAGCTAACATGTAAGGCACTGTTGCTGCCCTTTTTTTGGTTGTAGGATGCATGTCTCACCGAAGCGCAGCTTACCCCAGAAGTGTCAGCAATTCCTATAATTTATCTATGATAAGATTTGAATGACATTCAGATGATGGCTGCTTTTAATGTTTTTGAAAGCCATGATCTGTGCCTCAAGCCAATAAGAATGGTGGCGCCTAAAACAATGTCTGCAGCACTGATAAGATGGCATTTTGTCATTTTGCTTTGCAGTGTCATGGAAGTTGGAACTCTGTAGATTCTGTCTTGTCTGATTGGCAGTTTGTGCATTGTTTATTTTCTTGCACTGTGAAAAAAGGACTTGGATATGCTGGTATCACCCTTTATTGCATTTGACAGCTGAATGGATGGAAGGAATGTATTGTAATGGGGAAATGGACGTAGTGTGACATACATTTTTTTTAAAAATTTTTTAGCAGATATTCTCATTAAAGCAACTTATTCACTCTTTAGACTTACTCGAATCACTCTTTGTCCTTCTGTTGAACCTAATTATTACTTGACATTTTGCAAGCATTGTTATAACAGAGGATTTTTAAACACGCATCATGCTGTTATGGTGCTTCATTTAGATTGCTTAGGATTCTAAGTGTCTTTGTTGTACATTGCCCAACACCTTCCTTTTTTTTTGAAACCAGTAGTGCTGTATGTTTCTAGTGTTAGGATACAAATTGCCTGCAATTCTCAAATGTGGGTTTGTTTCCTCGAATCTCCACTTGCATGGATTGTCTGAACGAGTCATTGAAAAGTAATGTGTTGGATTACCTTTTTAAAAAAAAAAATACACGTGGGTCTGACATATATCCAAAAGAGTACTTGTGTTGGATGTTTCATGATGCTGAGAGTTGTTGGGGACTTGAATATATTTGGGTTTGCTGCATGGCATCTGTATAGTTGCACGTTGTACAGCTGTAACGATGCAGCTCATTCCTCACTTCCTGTAAAATATAAACAATTTACTGAATCTGAAGTTAACTTGAAATTCAGTCCTTGTTTCCTATGTATTTTATACCTCTGTTTGCCATTTAGTTTTACTACGTTTGGTACTTTTGAGGTGCTTAAAGTTTTAAGCCCGACCAAGAAGGGAATGATATGGAGCCATAAAACTTACTCAGCTTATTCTCTGTCACATTGTTTCTGAAGTCTGGTCACTGAATACTGCTGCGATCCCCTCCGATCACTCGAAAATCGCTGCACTTTCAAACTCTTAAGGTTCGGAAATGGGAAATAGTCCGATGGAGCAAGATCTGGTGAGTAGGGTGGATGGTCTATGCACTTGAACCCCAGTTTCGTCGCAACATCTGTCAGCTTTGTGACCACATGCGTCGTCTTGCAAATTTTTGCAGCTTACCTCTCCTTTGTTCCTTAGTCTCCTTTAATCGGCACTGTAAATTACAGTAGTATTCTGCATCAACTGTTTGGCCCCTTGGAAGAGAGTCATTACACCTGCCTGATCCCATAACACTGGCCATGAGCTTTTCTGATTACTTTTGGGTCTTCTTACCTTGGTGAACCTCAGTGCTGCAATTGTGTGGACTGTTTTTTTGTTGCAGGATCACAGTGATGTAACCATGTTTCATAACAGTAACTGGTTCCAAAAAGTTGATACCAGCTTGATTTAAAAGGTCACACAATCAACTTAGAAGTGTCCACTCAATGTCTTTCTAATCGGCTTCCAAATATTTGGGCACCCACTTGGCTGACTGCTTCTGCATGTCCAGCTGCTCATGGATTATAAACCCAACACTTTCCACTTGATTTCTGTAGTGTCTCAGCAGTTTCAGCCAATATTCACCGATCTGCCAAAATCAGGTCATGGACATGGTCAGCAATTTCAGCAGCCAACACCGTCTGAGGCCTCTCAGGCTTTGCTGCTTCTTTGGCCTCCATCTCCACACTGAAGGTTTGCACATCACTTCATGTTGAATAAGAAGGGCACTTGTCACTCAATGTTTGCATCATACATTCATGGATTTCCTTTGGTGCTTTCTTCTGTTGGAATAAGAAATTCATGACTGCTCAGAGTTCCACACTTTCGTTGACATGGTTTAGTCAATGTCAAAACATAGCATTACGATTCTGCAAATTGACACTGTACAAAATGAAATAACGCCTCTTCTCAGCTATAGAGGCAAAATAATTCTCAGAATTTAGAAAGTTGGTCACGCTTGCAACTTTTTAGCATGCCTTCATAGCTATTGTGTTTTTCTGGCCTTTTAAAGTTCTCTCTCATACATGCACGTAGTTCTGTGGAATGTGATTGGTAGAGATTGATTTAGGGAAGAGAAATGGTTTTGCTGGAAACCATTTCCAGTATAGACTCTTGAATTTTGTAGTCTGAAGCTCACTGAAGTGTTAGTAAAACAATTTTCCTCCAAAATTTTTTTTTTTTTTTGGAGGAGGGTATATATTAGCTTGTGAGTAGTAGTTGACAGGGGAAGACTTGAGTGTATGATCTGTCAAGTAAGCAATAACAAGCAAAAACAATGACTAATGCTAGATTCCAATGCGATTTAAAGTTGGAGCAATTTGGTGTCCTAAGCTTGAAGACAGTTGCAAAATGCACTTGATTTTACATTGTGCATTTTATGCTTGCATGCCATTATGGTTGCCCACTTTCCTTCCAAGAAATGGGATTATGATGCTGAAGAAAATACCTGAAGTGTAAAAAAAAAAAAAATCCCAGTCCCATCCTCAAATGTGTAATTGGTCAGTTTATTCCTTCAGGTCAAGCGCTCTACTCTGGCTTTTTGCTCTCTTCAGAGTATAGGTCTTGCTGGTGCTGACTACAGGATTTTGGGGTTTCTATTTTACCCTAATATTCTACTGTGCTCTGCCATGGGCATTGCAGGACTGTGTGCACAATTAGCTTATACCAAGGCATAGGCCCTCAAAGCCCTGGCCATTCCTTGCAAGCAGGTAGTTCTCTGATTTTGTATCTTTTTTGAAGTGTACCCCTCCCAAGAAGCAGCCAGTATCTTCGCAGCTCCCCCTGTACATGTTATGGTAATCAAATCTGGGGGTCATGGTCAGGCCTTTATACTTATGTTGTTGAGCTGTCCCCCTCCAAAATGTCTTCGCTAATGAAATTTTAGGAGGTTAGTGTATTTAAATGCTACAGGTCGTCCTCGCAGCACCTTACGTTTGTACTTTTATACTGCTTTCAGATTATGGCTTAGAACCGTAAAGTCTTTGAATGACCATAAATCAAATTGTAGGCCACTGTCTTGGAAACAATTACTTGTTTTATGTGGCTTTAAGGCAATTTACTATTTCGGCTTTTAATGTGAAAAAATGTAGTTATTTTTTTTTACATTTTCTAAAACCAAATCCATGTTGGTATTAGCTAAATGTCTGTCTTAAGTTTCAAGGCAAAGGAGCAGGGACTCCACCATCAAAGCTGGTAATGTCATATTTGCATTTGGAGCTTGTGAACTAATAGATAACTGGTGCCAAAATCATGGGACTGAAATAAAATACCAAAAAAATGCATTGCAGCCTTTAGGAAGTCCTCTACCTCGGGGAATTACCACATTGACAGTATAACCCTAAGAGCTGACCATTTGTTTGCGATTTACGAACTTGTGTGGACAGTGACTTTTGACAAACGTGTCCATTGTAAGATGGTCTTTTTGTATTGCACAGCTTATAAATGGGATTGTGTCTCCATCAAGGAATGTCATTGCCCCCCTTAACTCCTCCCTCATTAAGCCAGTCATAGAATAAAATGCCCTCTTTGGCCCATGTCTGTTCAGACATGTGCAACAGCTGCCACACACTAAAGGATACAAGGCTTAAACATGTCCTTCGTGGACTAACTCAAAGCCTTGTCCTCTGTACCTTAGACTAGGAGAGGACTTGTATTTGGCATACAAGACCTCCTCCGACCCATTATTGATGATTTACTGCACATCAGCAAGTCAAACGGCATTATAAATACTTTATCTACAGGATATAAACCACTTTTGCAACATCAACAGAACTGTTTGGAGGACAGATATTCAAGTGCAACTTGGATCTATGGATGAGAAACAGAAAATTTACCCTAGGGCTGCTCCCATATTAATGCACAGGGACTGCTCGGCCTTAGCCCATGCATGGGTGCCATCAAGTTATTTGTTATGATCTCAATTATTATCATTATGGGTAATATAGTTTAGGCTAATTTGTAACCAAATGAATGAGCCAATTTCCCCTATTGTGCTTGAAATTACCTAGGTTTAAAATGACCCACAAGGACAGTTAACCTAGTAATTGCCAATAAACCTATTATAAGGGCATGTATTCTTGTTAGATTAACTAAATTTGAGGGAGGGGTTTGGTTTTTGTGGGCAATCAATTTGCTTTCTAGAGTGAAAGGTAATTGTGCTATGTACTACCAGAAGGGAAATTAATCCATAAACTTGCTCCTTAGTATCCTGAGGGTAGATGGGGGTGAGGGGTGCAGTGTTGAGAGCATATCCTAATTTATAAATAAGGAACTGTGCATCTTAAACTCTGCTAACCTTGATAGATGTTCATCATATTGATCATTGCTGTAGTAGCCTTAGCTGTTTGTGTTGGATCCTGCTGAGGGTAAAATGGCCTGCCAGCTTCCAAAGCTTCAGGGCACCTTTCTCGTGCCAAAAGTGTCCAGCATCTTGAGCTGAGTTGACTAAGACAAGTTTGGGTGCAAAACCTTCCACAGCTTTACTGCCACTGAAGATGCTCCCTGTTCTGAGGCTTTTTAGGATCAAGTCAGCTTGTACTTTCCTTTGGGCAGATATGTTTCCTTTGTGAGGATAAGCTTCCAGTTTCTTAGCTATTGATGTTTTATTACGTTCCTCTTCAGGAAAGTTATTTTATTTTTAAGCTAGAAGTGTTTTAATGAGACTCAAGACTGTATCATTCTTTTAAATCGAGCATTTTTTTCTGTAAGTTTAAAAATGGTGTTAACTGAAAAAAATATGGAGAAATTGTTTATTTTTCCTTGTTAGAGCTATTTGAAAGTGCTTTTTAATTTTTTTTTTTTTTTTTTTTTGTTTAAAAAAAAAAAAAATTTTTTTTGTGGACTAGTAGTTGAACTAATAGCTTTACTGACATTTGCTGCTTGTTTTCCATAGGAAAGAGGTACCATTTTCAGCTAGACTCTGGAACAACCTACAAGTCCCACTGTCCTTCATTTAGCCACAAAAAGGAAGTTAACCGCTTTTACTACCTCAGCAGGCTAGTCATTTGTCTCGGCCACAGGTGGGTGGCTGTGCTGTTGCTGTTTGTTGTACCACTCCTCTTTTACCCTGCATCTCTGTGGTGTAGTACCTACAGCCACTATGGACCAGGGTTGGGCACATCTACAGCCGTTGGGAGTCACCTCAGTGACTTTTTGGTCCTGGGAGAGGGAACCAGTAAGATTACCCCTGTTGTGCCAGAATACTGTGCCCATCCCTGGGGAAACGGCTGCTGCCATTAGTAACATGGCTGGCCCCGTTTTTCCTGTCAAACTGAAACCTAAGCATGTATATATTCCTCCAATTTCTTTAGACTGTAGTAGCTTACTGGGTCTAGCTTGAGGTTTAATTCATGCTGTTGATCCTTCTTTTAAAATAGCTTCTGGTAAAATAGAGGGATTCCTCTTTTCCAGAAAAGATACAAGATTCTGAATCTGAGCAGGAATATGCAGGGATGGATATTTTCCCGCCAATTTCTGATAGTCTGAGGAGAGCTCAGTTTCCGATTCTCCCTGTAGAGGTTTCTTTCTGAGAGTACTTCTAAAATGTGCCACTGTTTTCTGTGAGAGAACACTGATGTCTCAGTCCCTCAGAAAATACCACAAGTTGTTACAAAAGGATTTTCCAGAAAGTACACCCATTCCCTCCCTATGTTGTTTCAGGTTTTGAGGATGTGTTGCTGCCTGCAGTTTTCCTTTTAGTCTGCCAGCTGCCGCTAAAAAGGTAGATAGGATGTATAAGATTCCTCTGTCTTTCTCAAATCTTTATACACTATTCCCAGATCACCCAGCAGCTATAGCTTTAGTTGATAGCACTGCTGCTAAGCACTTGGGAAATTCCAGTTGTACCATTTCTGATAAGGATGGGACAAGTTATTGATGGGCGTATGAAGAATGTGTATATTTCTGTAACTTGGGTTTTCAGAATTTTTAATTGTCTGATCCCTATGATAATTTGTTCCAACAAATTGCAAAAGTGTGATGAATATTGTGTGCAGTTATTTGAGGACAATTTGCTTTTGAAATAACTTTCTTCTATTGCACAGATCACTATTCATTGTTTGCAGTGTGTGTATGACTGATGCTACTACCAGGGCTATGGCCAATGGTACTGTTTTTAAGGAGGCTGGCATGGTTTCAGTCTTAGAACCTTCTAGATAAAAATTAATTTTTATTTTTCTCCATTGGATAGAGATGGTTTTTGGCCCCTGTGCTGCAGATGTGATCAACAAGTGTGGTGAAACGGGCAAGCTGACCCAGGGAATCTTTTTCAGCTCTCCCTTTGTAAAGTGCCCTGGGGGGGGGGGGGGGGGGTTCTCTTCCATTTTTGGCAGAAAACAGAATAAACAGTTTCAGCATAATTTAGGTAAACCAACATTTTAAAAAGGAATGGCAAGGTAGTTTCAAAAAAGTATCCAACATCCCAAAGCCAAGGACAGTCCAGTATGAGTCTTTATCTCTCTTTTTCTGTTTGACAGCAGATTGCTTCAGACAAGTGGGTACCGAATATCATTTATCAATGTTACAGATGGCAGTGGGAGGGAATTGGTCTTTTTCAGAGTCATTCCTCATCTTACAGATTAGACCCCCCCCCCAACCAGTTTTGCATAGCATCCTCAGTTCTTCCTTCCCAAGTGAGGAAGAGACCCCCCCCCACCCCCAAAGGATGTTACTAATGTCAAAGAAAGAAAATGATTGGAGACCAGTTGTGGTTTGATCTTTCCTGAACCTGTTTGTGATGATGCTCTAATTCAACATGTCACTTAACTTGTTACCACTTCTTCCTTTTTCAAGTTTCCTGGTAACACTAGATTATACAACTGTCATTATTGTGTACCTGTTCATCTAGACTCAAGCTGTTTCTGAAGGTTTTGTATGTCTTTTCCCCCCCAAACACCTTTTATTGAATTATCACTTGAGACCTAGGAAAATTTACATTCTTATAAAAGTAATCAAACTATTAACATACAATTATACTTCACATATATTGTATGTCATATACCCTAAGCAACATTACATAAATTACTCAATTCCCATCTTTTTCTTTTTTCTTAAACAAGAAACATCTTTATTATACAACCCCCATTAATATTCAAAAACGTGCACGCTGATTGGTCAGCGTGCACGTTGTAAATCAGAGTTATAGTAATGGAAAAAGGTCCGGTCGCCCGGACCTTTTCCATTACTATAACTCTTTTTTTTCGCACTGTTTCGCTATGTTAAACGAGTTTAACATACCGAGACAGCTTTAAAAAAAGCAACGGAGATTCTCCATTGCTTTTTTTAAAGCTGTCTCGTTATGTTAAACCCATTTAACATAG
Organism: Protopterus annectens; assembly: GCF_019279795.1. NCBI lineage: Eukaryota > Metazoa > Chordata > Ceratodontiformes > Protopteridae > Protopterus > Protopterus annectens. Next base: position 1,684,969,910 of record NC_056729.1, read on the forward strand.
CGAGACAGTTTGTAAAAAGCAACGGAGATATTGCTTTCTCCATTGCTTTTTTCAAAACTGTCTTGCTATGTTAAACCCATTTAACACAGCGAAAACAGTTTGCAAAAAGCAACGATCTTGCTTTCTCTGTTGCTTTTGCCCACAGTTCTGATGTACTGCGTAGGCATACGCATGCGCAGTACATCAGAACTGCCGCAGAATACCAGACAGCTGCGGAAGGGCAGCAAGGAGGCGTTATACAATGCCATTATTTAAGAAAAGTTTTTCTTAAATAATGTCATTGTATAATAGCAATAACACACGCCTGGGTGTGGGTAATGCTGGATTTACCCACGGTTGGCTCTGTTTGACCACTCTGATTTCGCCCTCATGACCAAACCATGCCAACCTTGGGTAAATCCAGCATTACCACACCCAGGCGTGGGTTATTGCTATATTAAACCATCACTACGTAGACAATACATACATTTATGCAAGTGAAAACAGTCCACACAGACGGTCCTAATCGCAAACATTTTACATCACAAACCACCATTTTATTTATTTTACATTTGTTATTTTATATTTGTTAACCGGGAGAGTCTGACTGGCTACTTATCCATTTTCAGCGGAGGCCCGGGGAGAAAAGCTCCATGTTTTGAAAGCATTTAGTAACAACAATAAAAATGTAGGTATTTAGTAACAATTTAGGTTATAAGATATTTAAAATGTAACAATAGATCTATTTACAAAGGTTTAGTAACAATTAAAGAAAGAAAAATGCAGGTTGTAATTATCTTTAGAAAGTTAACAATCGGTCAAAGACAAAAGTCATCTGTAGGTTACATATCGATAAGAACTAAACATTTTCTTTGAAGCAGTGAATTCAGTGAAATCGATCTTTTAGGAGGGGTGTGTCTGTAAGATAAGCAAGGAAGATAAGAAAGAAAAGGTTATTTAGGTTGGAGGGGTGATAATTAGTGTGGGCAGAAAAAATAAGTTAGAGGGAGAAATTGGTAGACACTTCTGTGGGCTAGTTTGGTTTAAGTTTGTTTTTGGGTTAGTTAGGGTTTTGCTAGGAGCACGACTATTTTTTGACTAGCTCATACTGACACACACCCAGTTGCAAGCATTATACATCACTTATCTACCCAATTTTTTTCAGTCTTAACGTTAGCATAGTAAAGTCCTGTTGCCGTTTAAACCTCATTCCTTCCTTGTATGTATTGTTCCCACAATTCCCATTTTTTTCCTGTGTAGTTTGCTCCTACCTTTTTCTAAAAATCTCAATTCCAGTTTTATCTCTGTTACTATGTTCACTACTTCTAGTACAGTTGGTTTAGATTTTGATTTCCATTTTCTAGTAATTGCTTTTTTGGCAGCCACCATAATTAGACACAGCAAGGCCTTACTATGTCTAGGCAATTCCGATTCTGTATCATAGCTCAGAAAAATATTCTGCCCTGTCAGACCAATCTGCCCAACCAGCATCTGCAACAGTTCATCCCAGCTCTGTACCTTAACCTTTGGACTGCCCACTGCACCAAGTGTTCAAAATGTCTAGCGCCAGTTGTAGCTCATAGCAGGCTACAGGGTTATCCACTTTTTTTCCATTTTTTTTTTTTTTTTTTTTTTTGACAACTTACTTAGCTTTAGAGTCATCCCCCCAAAGTGTCAGAAATCTTTGGTAAAAGATCTCTTATACAGTTTGGGATTCCAAGAGAACAGTCGTCTTTTTTTGCTCCCTCGCACAGGATTGTTTTCTTGGGAGATCAACTAAACACCTCAGTTCAAGGAACTTTTTCTTCCTCGAAAATATAGATCCTTATTTAGATCTGTTTCCAAGGTTTTTCCATTCAGACTTTGGTCACTTTGAGGGAACACCGCAGGACTTTGGGTCTCATGGCTTTTGTTCTCATGCAGAGTTTTGCCATAATGAGAGAGATGCAGTGGCATCTTGCATATCTCTGTCTTTGGTCCCAGCATCAGCACCCTATATCTTTTCAAATCTCAGTACAGGTATTTGTCAGAAAGAAAGCTTTTGGTGGAGACAACAGATATCCTTCAATCCAAGTCTCCCCTTCTGCCTCCCTGCTGCAAAGCAGTCACCATCAACTCTTCAAGCATTGCTTGTGGAGCAGTTTCAGGAGGGATAAAACTGCAGGAGTGCAGGACTTCAATGACTGATGCAAGCACTTAAAATATCTACAAGATGCTTGCCCTAATCAAGGCACTCTACCATCTGAACCATATTTGGCCCATGGGACCTTTTCAAAGTGATTTGACAATACCACAGTCATGTGTTACATCAAGCAAGAGTGACTAGGGCTTGCTTTGAGATCCCCATGCCTTATTTGGAATTATTGCTTATTCTGACTCCTGTAGAGGAGAAAATGCAATCCAGACTTTGACTACTGCTGCTGTCCAAGTGTTTGAGAAAGGTTCATTGATGCGTGGGAAAAATTGCATCTTTCAGGTACTCATGAACATGTGCTCCTCAGTAGTGATGGCCTTTCCTCGTATGTTGGCAGTCAGCTATTCTGATTGTTCTTGATAGTTGGGAAGGCCGATTTTGAAAATTTAGCAGGCCAACTATTGATAGACATTCCTTCCTTTTGGCAAAGTATGGGACCACTTGCCCATACCTTTGCTGGCAGTCTGTGTTTTCAGTATTAGAAACTTGGAGTATATTGTAGCCTGTAAAGAACCCTTGGTCCATCCAAGCAACCATTGTGGAGTATCCTGCCAAGGGGAAGGAAGACGTCTCAGTTAGCTAACTTAATTTTTTTTTAGTTTTGAAGTACTCCCAGATATTCTCAGTGGGGTATAGTATCTGATCTTCAGGCTGCTTGTTTGAGGGCATGTTATTTCGGGAACATACTGACACTAAAAGAAAGCACATTAAATGGAGTCAAGTGTCTGAATCCAAAGAGTACAGACTTTGTGGAAGTGGGTGAACCCAAGGCCCTAGTGGTGATTCTGTTTTAGTTTCTGCCTTGAAAGACTCCTTTGATTCTGCATCACTAAACCATTGCTGCTAGACACCATTTGGATGTTTTGTCCTATGGTTGATACAGTGGTGCTGTTAGTGGAAGCTGCAAGAAAATTAGAACTGGTTCCGTGTCTGAGTATGACGCCTTGTACCAAGCAGTTCAGGAAACTGGACCATTTTTGGAGGGGGACCTTTACTTTGCTTCCCCTACAGAACAATAAATTTCCAAACAATCAGAAAATACTGAGGAGAGAACTTAAATCCAGTAGAGAATGATTTTTGATATCTTGTATGAAGATGTAAAGGACGGGGTGAGGAAGCTGTCACACTGTTTTGAGTGTGTGCAGGTACGCTATAAAGTATGACTGCTGTATATGGCTTGCAGAGTAACATACCCCTGTAGGACAGTCCTGAGAAGGTATGTCTGGAGATACTTTTGCAGCTCATGCTGAAAGAGGAGGAGATAGAACAACTTATAGAGCCACCATTGGACCGTGGATTTGCTTTTCCAGCCAGTCTTTAAGCAATTTTCAGTATCTGTTGAGGCAAAGGATAAATTGCGGAGTCAGTGAAGTAGTTTTTTCACATGCCCATCCCCAGTTTAATCAGTAATCACCTGATAAAGCAAAAATGAAGCGGTGCAATACAAGTGGAAGATCTGAGAAAAAGCATGGTGATTGTGGCAGGAGAGGAGGTAGCAAGCATGAGGGAGGGATGGAAAAGCCCTCCTCCCATCCTGCACAAGATCTTCTTGGCCACTACTGACTTGTACAATCAACCCCCCACTTTGCATCTTTCTGCCCTTCCTCCTTGGCTGCAGGCTGACCACTCCAGTTCTGGAATCTGGTGTGTGAAGAGCGTAATCTCACTTGGTTATAAACTAGAATTGATGGACATGCTGTTTTGAGCATAGTCCCTTTCCCAAGTGGGTTAGACGTTCTTAGCCCTAGAAGTCCTCAAGCAATTGAATGCACTGGAACGATCTGTCTGGCAGCAGAAATGCATGGCTTTTACTGCATATGTATTTTCCTCACCCTCCAGAAGCGCACACACTGGAGGCTGTTTCTGCATCTGCTCAATCTAGTCAAATTTCCTGAAGATCAAAGTTTAGGTTCAGGTGGTTCTATTACTTTTCTCTAGATTTTCTGGTGATGTCTGAAGGGCACCTAGTGTCCTACAGCTGTTCACAAGGATTATATTTTTACCTTGAATTGTAGGGTGCGTCCAGGCATTTTCACTTCGCTCCCCTCACCTTTGATTTCTGCAGTCCCTCAGCCCCCCCAGTAGTCTGTATATGATATTCACCTTCCTTACGATTTAAGGTAAATGCCAAGCATGTCCAGTTCACTTTTCTCACCCTTCACTCTTAGTTTTTCACCAAGTGCATGGTCCCTGGGCTTGCTTTCCTGCTACTTCATCCAAGTGTGAAGGAGGTGAGTAGATACTGTCTTTGCGATCACCTGACAACCTGGGCTTCACTGAATCTTGCAAGGTGTGTCCTATCCCTGGAGGCATTCACTCTTCCTGGGGGCATACCTAGACACAAACTGGTCACTTCTTAAATCTTCAGCTGCCAACCCCCCCCCCCAATTTCCACCCCCCCCCCAATTTCCTCAGACCTGACTGGATCACTTGTCAGCATTTCTCAGTGTGAAAGATTGCTGGTATCCAAGGAGTCTCGCGGCAGCAACGCTGCTGTTCCATCACCAATTAATACTTACCAGTCCTCAATCCCAAGGGGAGTAGACTGGCCACCAATGCATCAGATCTCTGTTGGCGGGAGGGGTGGCAATTTAGCACATCTAAATGTGAGTGGAACCTAGAGCAGGAACATACTAAATGATTATAGTTGTATAAAATAAATTGTTTCTAGAACTAAGCTTTCCTATCACAACTGAAATTTAAGGTAGTGGAGGGTGACTGTGGGTAAATGCTTTAGTGATATAATACCACAGTAATGTAACGCAATGCATAAGCAAAGAAGGGCAGCAGTTTATACCAGCTATACAAACTGACTTTTGGTAGCCTAAGACATCGATGTAAAGCTGGGGGTGGATCTGCGGGCAGCCTGTGTACACCCAGTGGAAAGTTGTACAGGCCATCTGAGCATTTCACAGTGTGTTAACTGCTATAAGTAGAAGAGACATCCATGAGTGCTCAGTGATTTCTTGCTGTTGTGATTTTGCCCTTGTAGGCCTTTTCATTTTGGATTATCACTACCTGCAGACATTTGCTCCAGATTCCTAACCCCAAAAGCCTGAGGTGCTGGACTTGTGCCCTTGCAATGGTAAGCTGGAAATGTGTTCTTTTCTACCCTTACCCCTCCTTCCCGGGGTATTTACAGAATATAAGTGGGGGGGCAGGATTCTGGTTGCGCCACCATGGCACAGGAAGCCATGGTTTTCTCTGGTTTATTTGGCTGAAGGCTGACCATTCTTCCTCAACTTTGCACACCCCTGACTTAAAACTGGGGGGGAAGTAGATGCACCCTAATCTCAGGACACTAAGGCTAGTTGCTTAGATCCTCTTAACTTGATATTTTATAGGAGAGGCTGTGCGAAGATTGCAAATCTCTTGCAGGAAGCTAGAATTTCTATCACCCTAACATCAGAATCTTGTTTGGCCAAGTAGAATAGGTTCTTTTTCTGCTGCAGAGAAGCATGAATGAGAATGCACACACCTGCAGCATTTACAGCCCTTGGAGCCGAATTTTGTCCTTCCATGACTGTTACATTTTTGCTATCAAGGCATGCCCTCCAATGAAGCTGCATTGTTGGATTGAAATGTGATGAAGTAATTCCCGAAGGTGGTGCATCTCCCCCACCCCACCTAAATTTGCAGTATTCAAAGGCTAACAAAGTTCACACCGGGAATCACACCAACAGCACTACTAGATAGGGGCCAAGGGTACTAGCTGCTAGTACAAGGGTCTAGGGAACTACTAAAGGGGCGGTGAATACCGCACAAAGTGGCTGGGCTAATATATGCCTTCGGGCAGATAGCTCAGTACCAACCTATGAACACCAGCACAATTTGTACCCAATGCTTCTGTGTTTCATAACCAAGCTGTTCAGCTTCCCACTTTCTTCTCAATCCTCAAAGATGAAAGGGTCCTTCATATGCTTGATGTCTACCTGCAACTCTGCTGTTGCATAGCTAGTTTGCTTGATCAGTGTCCTTGGTTTTAGCAGTTTCTAGCCTTTGCCTTGCCTACTTTGCCTAGCACAGTCTCAAAGATGACGCTTCCCAAATGATTGGCTAACTTTTGTGATCTGTAAGTCCAGGATTACATCCCTGAGGGGTACCTGTACAAGTACTATAGGAAGGTTATGACCATGACCACTGCATTTTTCAAAATGTGTACGCTCAAGGCATTTGAGGTAGACTAGACCAGACTAGAACCCAGTTTGTATGTTCTCTAATCTGTTAGCTGGTTATCCAGTCCAAGAGTAGAGAAAGCTTCACTTTTGTCATGCAGTGCCTACTGCCTACATTTGGACATTTTCCTTTGTTTTGCCTGGTGAAAGATTAGCAGCATCAGTGGCACAATAGCTCACTTCACTTTAGTGGAAAAGATTGTGGGTTCTGTTCCAACGCTAGGCAGATTACTGACACTGCAGTGGAGCATAAAGAGAATGCTGCACCCTTAAATGCATCATATTTTTGGATGAAACTTTAAACAGAGGCCACATCTGCTTGAGTTGGTGGTTGCTCAGGTGTATGTAAAAGATCCCATGGCATCTTTCAAAGAGTACAAGTTCCCCATTGCCCTGGACATATTTATATCTCTGCAAGCCTAGTGGGACTAACCTGGTCAACAAAGGGTAAAAAAGTAAAATGATCACAGGGATCACTGCTGCAGTCCTAAACATTTGGGTGAGCATTTCATCATACTGGTAGATATTTGAGAAGGTTCTTATTGGAGTATGCATTCCCATGCTCCTCCAATGATTGTGAATTCCAGGTACTAGGCAACTAGGATGGTCCACTTTGGCATCATGTTTATTCGTCCAGCCCCCACCCCCCCCCTTAGTATGTTTAGTCAGTACTATCCAAAAGCAACATTATACTGGGCTTTACAGGCTTGGGGAAAAGGCTGTGGTGCTCCCTACTGAAGACTATTCATGATTTTTGCAGAAAAGCAATGACAGGCAGAAGCATCTCCTTGTACGCTAGCACACTGGTCCGGTATCAGACAAGGAGATCAAGTTTATTTTTAACAGGAGCTACATTTGTAGTGACAGTCTGCAAAAAGTTGATAGGTCAAATGTCACCGCACACCCCCCCAAACATAAATTAATTCCACAGTCTCACCATAAAATGAAGGAAAGAGAATGCTTCCAGTGTGCTGAATCACTGCTTTTGCACATATGTATGCTGTCACAAACTTGAAGTGTAACAGTGGAAATTAGCAAGCTACAAATGCTGGTCAACACCAACGATCATTCTAGTTCCTGTCGTCCCAAACCACACCTGCAGTCACTTTCTGGACCATATTCAGTAAAATGAGTTTTTTAACAAAATGTGCCCCAGTCATTTTTATTTAATATAATTAAGAGTCAGGAGGAGAGACTTGTGATGGACTTCTCCACTACTGGAGAAGGAAGGCTATATAAGGTAAAAGAACTTGAAGCAGATTAGCTGTCCGAGGATGTGATGGTGTTTGGATTAGGGTGGCAGAGAGCTGTATTGAGTGTGGTCACTTTTTGGTCCATAGTCTGTTAAGGTACTTGGTGAATAGAACCACTCTGGGTTAATCTTTATGAACTTAGTACAGGATGCATCTGACTGGGTGTCCTTGAATCTGGTTTCACTGTATTATTGACGTCATCACTTCACATGAAAGTACTGCCACCCAGTAGTTGTCCTATAATGTGTTGCTAAACAAGTTAAAAAGATGTATATGTAATATTCACTTAATATTAAAAAGTGAAAAAAAGTTTGTAAGTGTTTAAACCTGCACAGCATTAGCATTCTGAACATTCTGTTAAAAAGCTTAAATACTTGGCTATAGGACTTGACTGGATGATAATACATTAATAGTATTGAGTGACAAAGTAACACTGGTTTGACTGCCATTTTGGGCCCTTGAACTCGGCACTTCTGCGGTCATGTTGGTAAAGAATTCCTGGTGTTCGGCATGGTTAGATTCTTTGTAATCTGGTTCAACATGGTTAAGTTCTGTATAGTCTGTCTGCAATACAATCTCCTTCTGTGGTGCAGAAGTTAAGTTCAGAATTCTTTCCATCTCCCTTAGGGTTGTGCATACAGCACGGGCCTGGGGGGTGACTGACACCATAGAACAGCGTTGATGCTGCAATCTCTCTGGGTTGCTGTAGCTGGCCTACAGGTTTTTAAATATTTTGAAATGATAGGCGACATACTTCAAATTATTGTTGCATTTTCTGTAACTGTTTGTTTTGACTCTGAAGTTGCCCCTCCCCCGCATACTTTTCTTTTGCATAACGTCTGGTTACCTTTTAGTTTAATAGCCCGTAGTGTACAGAGGAATTTTCTCTGAACTGTGCTGCTAAAGGCTTGTTGACAGATGTTTTTGAAAGCTATGAGCAGTAGTCAATGTGAGAGAAGGTTCTTTGAGGCAGACGGAAACTTTCAGAAAATGTAATGCACTACTTTTGAACTATCCAAGAAATGTTCAGTGCTCGAGGCAGTTAGTCACTTTGCACATTTGGAGACATTGGGGACTTACCTCTCAACTGTTCCTGATTTTTAGCTCTAAACTTTGCAGATCTTTCTATCTCTCCTTATTTATAAGGAAGCTATTGGATTGCATTTAACAGCTAATAAGTTGTTACAGATTCAGCCATCTTTTATAAATGATAATTCAGATTCTGCATTCTGTCACCTTTTATCTTCTCCAGTACAATTTTTGAAGTAGGCTGCAACACTTTACTAGGTGTCACTGATGGTAACTTGAAATTTGACTTGCATATTCAATCAGCACAAAAAAAGCCAGGTCAACTCGCTCAGCAAAAGTAGCAGGACATCCCTGGTCTCCTATCTTCCCAAACTCCTGTATGCCACAGCAATTTTTACCAACCTCCAGGTCACACACGAACAAACTTGAGCAGTGCTACAGCAAAATAGCCACATTTGAATATGTTAAAGCTTGGTCTAATCACTACGTTGCCTTTAAACACCTAATATAACTGCAGCTACCACATTACCTCATTCTACTCCACTAGAAGTAGCACACGGTGTAGTGCATCACTCTGAATGGGGCCCTGCTACAAAGGTACACCCACCAAACTTCAACTCTAGAGGTCCAGAACTCCCAACAGCATAGCTGGAGATGGTGTATTCTAGCCATGTCTCAAAGTTCTGAAATTCCATCCCACTCCCTGTTATCTGTGAAAACCCCACACAACTTCAAAGCTCAACTAAAACAAGTCCTTTGGCGATGCTGCTGTTATAGTCCAAGATGAGATTAGCGACTATCACTAGCACATTAACATGTCCAGTACTTAAAATTCTGTTGATCCATGTCTGTACTGAAACTGTAGTATTGTTCAAACACTCCTACAATGTACTACTGTTTATAATGTACAAGTGTATTCCATGGCCTTTTTGGATTACTATGTTTTATTGCGTACAAATGTGTAATGTTTTGTGTTAGTTATGTACACACAGTGGCTTCATACTTGGTGTGAAAACATTGAGAGATTTCATTGTTCTTTAACTTTATGTATGGAGCTTTTCTCTACGGGCCTCCACTGTAAATTGACCTTGTGCCCAGCTGGATTTTCCCAGTAAACAAAACTCAAATTAAATGTAGTTGGTGTCCCAGATTTGGGGACTTCATTCTTGGCTAAGGAAGTAAAGATTGAGAATTTTATTTGAGGAATTGAAAAGCAGTTTTGAGCCTGCGCAGGCAAATTCATAAAACAGTTGCATTTGAAGTTCCTCCGTAACTTTATCAATTGATAAAGTAAAGCAAGTTGCCTTTTGGGGTGCAGTCACTTAACTGCATTTATGAAGTTTCATCTAGTGAATTTGAAGGTCTTCTGAGTTGAGGCGCAGCGGAGAAGGATGCAGTCTGAACTCTCTCCAACTCATTTATTCTGGAGCAACTCAGAAGATGCTATCTGCTCATTTCCACCATAGGAACAGCAGTGCAGCCTGAGCTCATTTTCAGATCATCCATTTGTAATACCATACAGAGATCAAATGTTCGTTACTCTCTAACCATAAGAGCTAGACTAAAAATGTAAGTGTGAAAGTCGTTCAGCAGACACTGATGTTTCCAACGATGCAAATGTTGATAGTATGTATCCAAGTCCTAATATTTGTCAGGAAATGCTGATCATATTTTGTACCTTTTTGGTAAAACAAATCACTGTCTTGGTGAACGTACAATGTAGACCCATACAATTTGTATGAATGTCAGCTTTAAAAATGATACCTTAATTTTTATTTATTTATTTATTTAACATTTGTTGAGCGGGAAAGTCCGACTAGGTTCAACAGATCCTGTTTTCAGCGGAGGCCCGGGGAGAAATGCTCCAGAAACATGTCTTTAGAATGTGGGAGGAAACCGGAGTACCCGGAGGAAACCCACGCGAACGCGGGGAGAACATGCAAACTCCACACAGAAGGCACCCCAGCCGAGAATCAAACCGGAGAACCTCTTGCTGTGAGGCGACAGCATTAACCGCTGCACCACTGCGCCGCCTTGTTGATGTTGTACATCATTATTGTATGATGCTCCTATACTGAGATTCACAGAAATCGATTTCTCATAACTGATAAATGGTAATATCTCATCACCAGTAACCGACTACGTGTCGGTGTACAAGTTGGGTGGCTCAATGTCAGATTTAAAATGATGCATTGTGTGTCATCACTATGCTCCCTTGCAAAGATATGGGCATAATAATGAGAAATGTTCTCATTTCCATAATGTAACAAATAAGCAGAGTATTTGATTTCTTTGTCACAGATGAGCATTCATTTTTTTGTAAAAATTGACGTTTGCTTGTTCTGGGAGTATTGCACTTCACCCCGACCTTGCTTTACTCCCTTGCACACACGTTCACAGAAGTATGTCAGATATTAATTTTCATAATCCTTCAAGCAAAGAAACTGGGATCTGTCCATGTGTGATACTCACAATTCATATTACATTGTTGTACATTTTGACAGCTGCTTCAAAAGGATACCATACTCATCACCTTGCCATCTTTCCTAGCAGAGTTGTATACCAAAATGACAAAACAACCAGTCATAAACTGGTATCTGTACATGTGTACAGCATATAGACAGTTTTTTACCATGTTGCAAGTACTAATACTCTTCAAAATGGCATCTTAACATGTTCCATAGTAAAGTTATTTAGCAAAATATGAAAAAATATCAATTTTCATAATCTGAGTCGCAAACACACTGATACTGTGTGTGTGTGTGTGTGTGTGTGTGTGTATATATATATATATATATATATGTCATAGAGATCGTGCTTTTGCCATTTTGTAAGTATTAATATGGTCTTCAAAACAAGGTCTTATTAGCATGTTAACCTGTTCCCTAGCAAAGTTTTTTACCAAAATTCGAAAATGTTCCATAGCCTGTCATAAACTGACATATGTACATGTGTACAGTTTAGAAACGGTTCTTTTGCTGTCTTGCAACTAGTAATGCTTTCTCCAAAAAGTTCTTATTCAGCATGTTCACATGTTCCCTACCACAGATATTCACGAAAATATGGAAAATATTTTCATAACATGAGTAAGCTGCGGTGGTGCAGCCGTAGCATTGTCGCCTCACAGCAAGAGGTACTCCCATTCGATTCTCTGCTGGAGCGCCTTCTGTGTGGAGTTTGCATGTCGTCCCTGCGGTAGAGTAGCGTTAGACATGCATACCTTCGTTGAAGGTTGGACATCGAGCTGGCACCATAAAAATGTACTGCCAATCATTAGCGGACCGGAGTTCCTCTGTGGCAACACCTAACTGGGAAAAGCTGAAAGAAAACCAACATTTTCATAACAGGAGTCATAAACACACTCATACCTGTACATGTGTAGAGAATACAGATACAGTTTTTACCATTTTGTAATTTGTAATACTGTTTTGAAAACACGATCTTGCTCAGCATGTTGAAATGTTTCCTACCACGGTTATTTACCAAAATATGAAATATATACATCAAAATATGAAAATGATTGTACTTTTCATAACCTGAGTTTTAACATGTAATAACTGTATATCTGAGTACAGCACACAGTTATTTTACTGTGTTGTAAGTAGTGAAAAAGATTTTCATTAAATTTTGAGAGCTTTACTTACCATAGTGGTCCTACTTGGTCATGGTTGTTTTCCATCCTTTGCCACTGGGTGCATGTTACCAGTATGTCAGGCATTGCTGCTGTCACACCGGTGTGCACATCACTTCAGAACCGTTCAATGCTGTCTTCATTTAGGTGAACTAAGTCGCTTCTAAAAAGGTGCAATGGAAAAGTATTTGCCCCTTCCTGATTTCTTATTTTTTTGCATGTTTGTCGCACTTAATGTTTCAGATCATCAAACAAATATAAATTTCAAAGATAACCCAAGTAAACACAAAGTTCAGTTTTTAAGTGATGATTTTATTTATTAAGAAAAAAATATCCAAACCTACATGGCCCTATGTGAAAAAGTAATTGCCCCTAAACCTAATAACTGGTTGTGCCACCCTTAGCAGCAGCAACAACTCCAAGCGTTTGCGATAACTGGCAAGGAGTCTTTCACATTGGTTTTGAGGAATTTTGGCCCCCTCTTTGCAGAATTGTTTTAATTCTGCATATTGGAGGGTTTCCGAGCATGAACAGCCTTTTTAAGGTCATGGCACAGCATCTCAATTGGATTCTAGTCTGGACTTTGACTAGGCCACTCCAAAACCTTCATTTTGGTTTTTTTTTTTTGTTGAGCCATTCAGAGGTGGACTTGCTGGTGTGTTTTGGATCATTGTCCTGCTACAGAACCCAAGTGCGCTTCAGCTTGAGGTCACAAACTGGCCGGACATTCTCTTTCAGGACTTTTTGGTAGAGAGCAGAATTCATGTCTCCATCAATCACCGCAAGTCGTCCAAGTCCAGAAGCAGCAAAGCAACGTCAGGTCATCATACTACCACCACCATGTTTGACTGTTGTCATGATCTTTTTTTCTGAAATGTTGTTTTACGTCTGATGTAATGGGACGCACACCTCCCAAAAAGATCAGCTTTTGTTTAGTCAGTCCACAGAATATTTTCCCAAAAGTCTTTGGGATCATTTTTTGGCAAAAGTGAGATGAGCATTTATTCTTTTTGGTCAGCGGTGTTTTTGCCTTGGAACTCTGCCATGCATGCCATTTTTGTCCAGTCTTTCTTATGGTTGAGTCATGAACACTGACCTGAACTGAGGCAAGTGAGGCCTGCAGTTCTCTAGATGTTCTGGGTTCTTTTGTGACCTCTTGGATGAGTCATCGCTGCACTCTTTGGGTAATTTTTGTAGGCTGGCCACTACTGGGAAGGTTCACCGCTGTTCCATGTTTTCTTCATTTATGGATAATGCTCTCACCGTGATTGATTGGAGTCCTAAAGCTTTAGAAATGGCTTTGTAACCTTTTCCATACGGGTAGATGTCATTTACTTTGTTTCTCATCTGTTCTGGAATTTCTTTAGATCTTTGCATGATTTCTTCCTTTTTGGGATCTTTTGGTATACTTCACTTTGTCTGACAGGTTCTAGAAATGATTTCTTGATTCAACAGGTCTGGCAGTAATCAGGCCTGGGTGTGACTATTGAAATTGAACTCTGCTTTCCCAAAATGTGATTAACCACAGTTGCTTCATGATTTAGCAAGGGGGATAATTACTTTTTCACATAGGACCATGCACGTTTGGATAGTTTTTTTTACCCCTTAAATCATCACTTAAACTTCTTTTTGTGTTTACTTGGGTTATCTTTGTCTAATATTAAATTTGTTTGATATGAAACATTTAAGTGCGACAAACATGCAAACAAATAAGAAATCAGGAAGGGGGCAAATATTTTTTTCATTGCACTGTGAACACCACCTGCAGTGATGCTGTTATGGCTGATTGTTGATCCGCTGACCCTGTGCATCCAGCCACGCATATGAACCCATTCTGTAACCATCTGGCCTTGTGCGCTGCCCATTGGCTGTTTGCATTTCTCCAGTTTTGGCAAGGAATTATGTCAGACCACACAAAATGACAGCGTGGCCGCCATGACTGCACGTGTTCAAAAATCGATTGATTTGAAACCTCATCTCTGCGAGTGGATGAGTGATGATGTTCCCTACAATGTGCGACACACGAATGTCAGGCTCAGGGAAGATGGAACACTTAAGTTCCAACAACTGCAGGAGTCCACCCAATGCATACATCATCTTGTAATCCAGTGTACCTTCAGGCTGGACGTAGGGAAGTTCAAGTTGTAGTATTTGTCATTTCTGGAGGCATGGCTGACAGCCCACTGAAAGTAGGAATGGCCACACAGCCACACTCTGACTTGTTCTCCTGCTCTTGAAGCCATGTCACTGTCACAAGGTTAAAAGTACCTGCACAGGGAAGAAATGTCACTGTCACAAGGTAGAAGTACCTGCACAGGGAGACAAGGTAGAAGTACCTGCACAGGGAGAAATGCAAGTCTGTTACTGATGATTGAGGGATTTATTGCATTACTGCTACATATGTATGTATATAATATGCATTACCTTCTTTGCCAGTTCGAATCTGCACTCCTATCCACATAGGCATTATTATTTTGCTACGGTTCATTATTTGCAAAGATTATGCAGAGGTATATACCCAACAACCAGGAAAACACCAACTCGCACACAGATTGACAGTAGGCACATATCATTGTAACAAACATTCTTGCCTTAGCCAAGTTACTGCATGAATGGATACTGATAACTAGCTACAAAAATGGCACATAAGAGAAAAAACAGGGTAAGGACTGCCACTCCACTAATGATCCCATGACAGTCATGGGACTTCAGTGGCACTCGAGGGCATCTGATGTCGTATACCTTTGGCTACCTACTCAGACTGATACTGGCACTGTCTCATGACTTCCTTCAGTATCAGCAGTCTGCCTTACCTCTGCTTTTTCCATTTGTCCTTTCAGCAGTGGACATAAAGGCTCAAAGGGGGAACTAATCTAATGTTTACGGCTTTGACCTAAATACATTTACTTTACCAGAGGGGAGGAAGAGTGACAGGAGAGCCACACAGAGCACATGAGAAAGACTTGCCAAGACTTTCTTTTTGCAGGCGGCCTTTCAGGGAGGGACCAAGAGTGGCACCCTTGACACCATGCATATCCAGGAAAGCAGCCCAGTGGGACTGAGCTGAAAAGTCTCCAAGTTCCCCATTGCCATCCAGGATTATACCAAGATTCATGGTATTTCGGTGTGATACCCAGTGACGCACACAGTATTCAAAGCCACAGCTGGAATCTCCAATGTCCCCAGTGCCATATGAATACACATCTTGATTTGTCTTGTGCATCACATTATGTGCCTTTCCTGCTGTCAGCAACCCACAATTACTTCATGGCCGTGGTACTCCCCCGAAGAATTCAACACACAGGTCGATCTTGCAAATCAGACATCCCCTTGATGGCTCAGCACGTTTACCCTTGACACAGTTTGTGCATCTTGATTTCTGCCATTTCACTGGAAAGTGTGAACCATGCTCAACTCTGCTCATGGCCTCTGGGACAGTAATCTCTTCCTGTAACTGGCAAGGAGGTGCATGCCTAGGTTCCTTTGAAACTGGAACTGTGTTGCTGGAATAGTGCATCCAGGGTGTGACCGTTGTTGGTGGCCATTACTTTCACGAAATATAATGAAAGCAATGACTATGGCCACATCCCATAAGAACTAGAACAAGTAAAGCCACCATTTGTGGGCCTTTCTGGCAGTTGGCTACTGTGTCCTGAGATGGTCTGCCCAGTCTACCCCATTCATGTAAGTTGTGTACATGTTACAACTGGTGGACATGTCACTGGTGCCTTTATTCCATCATGCTTTCTCCTGCATGTGCTGGAGACTGATAAGGATGGGTTACAGTTAGTTGACAGAAGTACTGGGTTGCTGTCCTTCCATTCACTAGTAGGCAGTGGCCCATTCTGCAAGTGCTTGTAGTAGCCTCGAGGTGCTTTAACAATGGCCTGTCTGTTGAATGTTAGAGGCCATCTTAACCTGTTGGTGCGTATGGTTCCACAGCGGTACAGACCATTGCTGCGTCGGCAGAAAAGAGGTAAAGAAGTTAAAGTAAATGTGATGCTTCTTGCCAATCGATTCCACTAGTTAAGGTAACCACAACTCTCTGTGCCAGTCCAACCTCTGTATTCTGCTCTGCCTTTCCAGTGTATATCTGGAATTCACATATGTACCCATCGTGACAGTCTGCCAACACCCCAACCTTAATGCCGTACACATCTCTGGCTTACCAGGCATAAACAGTCTAAATGTCAAATGCCCACAGAAACCGACCATGGCTTTATCTACTACCACCTCAAAATGCACATTGTACTGTGTCCTGCATGCATGAAGTACTGCATCCAGTACTAGCCATACATGATGTAGCTTTTCATGACCCACAGGGCCCTGGAGTGGGCTGAGGTGGTTGTCATTGCAGTGGAAATATTGCTGAATTTTTTCAAACCTCTCTGGTCATGTGTTCAGCTATTGGGAAGTGACCATATACATGGTGTTTCCCAATACTGCTTGTATTCTGGAACATGTACAGTAGACATCTATATTCTAACAAGAAGAAATGTGTACATCTCCAGGACAAACAGGACTCCACCGCTGATCAAACGACAACAGGAAAATAGCTCATCAAAGTTTCCCCTTATTTCATTCTCCACGTGAACTCATGTAAATGGCTTGGAACGGTTTTCAAGGTAACATTCACTGCCTTAAATGTCTTGCAATGTGACCACATGGACTCCACAGAATGTGTGGGCACCTGTAACTGGGTCCACAACATTTTTACTGTGATTACTTATTCAGCTGCAGTTCATTTCTGGTATTTGCCCAGTGCCATGGTAAGCTGCTCACTGGTCTGAAATAACGATTGATCAGGTAAAACATGTCACTGTATGATGGGTAGCGATGTGGCTACAACTGATCTGAAATAACGATTGATCCAGGTAAAACATGTTGTATGATGGGTAGCAATGTGGCTACAACTGGTCTGAAATAACAATTGATCCAGGTAAAAATTGATCCAGGTAAAACATGTTGCTGTATGATGGGTAGCAATATGGCTACATCTCTTTTATCCACAAAAGTGAGAACCAATTTTTTCACTGTAGTCACACATTCCAAGCATCCACCTGTCTGTTTTGGCAAGGTTTCTGCCACGATTATACTGGTCTCTTACTAACAAGAGTTTCATCAATCTAGATCCCCCAGTAACATTGGGTCCTGGAGAAGTTTCAAAGTGTAGACACCTCGTTGGAACGGATACCAAAGGACTACTGATTTAGGCAACACTCTTAGGTGTTCTGATGCCATACAGACAAGTACCTTTCTAACCCACCAGGAAACTAGCTTCACAAGGGTTTGGAGAGGCAATCTACTTTTCTCAAAAAATGTTCCAGCCAGCATTCTCCTTTTATTTTTGCATTTCTTTGTTCTACGCCTCCAAGCAAAGGATGTTTATAAAAAAAAAAATGTACTAGAGTATTTAAAAAAAAAATCGGAACAAGAGACTCTGTTCGGACATTTAAAGAAACGCAATCCCTTAGGGGAATATTTCAAGTTGCAATCATTTTTCAAAATACTTATTTTCGATTTACAAGTACCCTGTATTTTTTCAATAATCTTTTCAGTAAGGAAAGCATGGTCTTGCCTTCAGTTTTCAAACTGTGCTCAACAGTAACCGTATCTGTCGAATGAAATGGATCACGTTCACTATGCAAGACATAAACATCTTTATAAATAAAACAATGTTACAGTTCCACTTTCCTTCAGTAACTGTAACACTGTCATCTTCAGAGCTAACAATCGGAGTAGTGTGAACAAGTTCAACAAAACTTTTAATGTGGTTTGGATTTTATTCTTGCTATGTACTAGACTTAAAGCACAGTATTATCTGTCTTGCTATGTACAAGACTTAAAGCACGGTATCTGTCTTACTATGTACAAGGCTTAAAGCACTGTATTATCTGTCTTACTATGTACAAGGCTCAAAGCACGGTATTATCTGTCTTACTATGTACAAGGCTCAAAGCACGGTATTATCTGTCTTACTATGTACAAGGCTTAAAGCACGGTATTATCTGTCTTACTATGTACAAGGCTTAAAGCACGGTATTATCTGTTTCTGTAGGAGTTGGTTGAATAGACATCGCCATCAAAGGGTCAACGTTAGAGCAAGCCATTGCATTAGAAGAGCAAAAACGCCAAAGGGGGGGGGGGGGATTCCAACACGATCAGGTAGGAAAAGGTCAACTAAAAAACAAGGAAATCCACCAAGGTTTTCAATACACAGGACACAGTCAAACCATCAGGCTTATAAAGCGAGTTCCATATAACAGTGCGAATAAGCAGACAGAATTTTATGGCTGAATGTCTCTAGACAGTTTTTTCAAATCTATCTTTAACACAGAAAAATTAAAGCAATCAAAAGAAATAAAAATCTGTTCGGAGTTAATGCACTTGCCAAAACAGCTGCAATTCGAAATAAAAAACTAAATCCAAATGGCAAGAGCAATACAAGGCAGATATACCAAAATGGCATATGGAAATCCTCAATACTTCAGTAGTCCACAGTATTCAAACAAATAGCCAGTACTGCAACTAATTCAGTATAAAAACAATATGATTTATTAATCACAAGCAGGTTAGCGCTTTCACCAGATGGCTTCATCAGACCTACTAAACATTTCACTTCAGTTTACATACAAAAAATAGCGGGAAAAAAGCCATTCTTAAAGTGAAAGAATCAATTATTTCAATTATTACTTCCAACCCATCTAAAATCAATAATATACACAATAATCAGTTTATCTATTCAAAAACCTTCACATATATCTAATATTTAATAGTTTATATTTAATAGTTTATACACTGAAAGCATTATCAGTTCATAAATAACATACCTAAAATGTATATGAATGTTAAACAAATATATACAGACATGAACACATATCCATTTATCCAGAGGGACAGAGATAAAGAAGTTGTCAAAGTAAATGTGGTGGTGCCTTGCCTATCAGTCCTCTAGTGAAGTCAACCACAACTCTGTATGCCAGTCCAATCTTTGTATTCTGCTTTCTTTCCACTATATACCTGGAATTCATGTATGTACCCATTGTGAGAGTTTGCCAGCATCATCATCCCCTTTTTCCCATTTACATGGGGTCGGGGTATCGTATTAACTATCGCCAACTCCCTCGATTCAGTGCCACTCTCCTGCCTTCTTCAACACTCATGCCTGACTGTCGCAGATCTTCTTTCACACAATCCATCCACCTCTTTGCTGGACGTCCTCGCTTCCTCTTACCTTCTTCCTGTCTGTCCCAAATCTCCATCACCAGATTGTCTTCTGCTTTTCTACACATGTGCCCAAACCATCGTAATCTCTTTCTTTGATCTTTTCTGCAATTGGAGCTACTTTGGCTTCTGCTCTTATGTCCTCATTTCTTCGCCTGTCCCGCAGTGTGCATCCTACCACCTTTCTCAGGCACTTCATTTCCATCATCTCTAGCTTCTTCAACTGTTCTGCCTTTACTGCCCAGGTTTCTGTACCATACAGTAGTACTGGTCGCACCACTGTCTTGTACACCTTACTTTTCAGCTTCTTTGGCATTCTTCTGTCATATACTACACCTGGTACTCTATGCCAGTTGGCTGCAGCCCCTCTGATTCTAACTTTGACCTGTTCGTTCAGACTACCCTTCTCAACCACCCCTCCCAGATACTTGAAGCTGTTTACCTGTTCCACTATCTTCCCATCTATCTCTATTCTCAGCTTCTTCTGATTTCCCCAATTTGCTGCCATTACCACTGTGTTATCTGTGCTTCGTTTCATCCCATATGCCTTCAGATTTGCATTCCATTCTCCTATCCTTTGCTGAAGTTCTAGATCAGAGTCTGCCTGTACTGCGACATCGTCTGCATACAGCAGCTTTGTTGCTCTGACCCCTCCAACCTGTTTGCTGATGTAGTCCATTACCAGTATGAACAGCAGTGGGCTCGGAGCTGAACCCTGGTGTACACCCACTCCCACTGGGAACCCCTCAGTGAGGCCAAACACTATTCATACTTGAGTCACTGGGTCCCTGTACATAGCCTGTACTAATTCTACCAATGTTTCTGGGACTTCAACCACCGCAGTACTGCCCAGATCAGCTTTCTTGGGAAGTTTGCCAGCAGCCATACCTTAATGCTATACGTAAGCCAATCGTCAAATATCCACAGAAGCCAACCATGACTTCATCTACTGCTTTCTCACGATGCACATTGTACTGTGTCCTGTATGCGTAAAGTAATACATCCAGTATTGGCTGTACATGATGTAGCTTCTGACCCACAGAGCCCTGTGGTAGGCTAAGGTGGCTGTCCTTACAGTGGAAATACTGCTGATTTTTTTCAAACCCATGTCTGGTTATGTACTCTATTTGGAAATTACAGTACACATGGTGCGCCTACCAGTACTTCCTGTATTCTGGAATGTGTACAATAGACGTGTATATTCTAACATCAAGAAATGTGTGCATGTCTCTAGCACAGACAGCACTCCACTGCTTATCAACTTTGCCTGCTGCGGCCTGTGCAGCATAGCAATTAGTTTCATTAGCAGTAAGGGAGCACATCTCCTCTGGTAACATCAAATTCATGAAGTCCATCTCTGTGCTGCCTGAGTCCAGGTTGGTTACAGGGCCCACTGGACAAACAAAATCATCAGTGTACTGCATTAAGGCATTTTTCCCATGTGATTTTGCATAGTTCGCATGCTCGACGTACCATAGTAGATAGCCTGGCACACTTTGAAATGGAACATCCTGTGTGGTTCATAGCTGGTACTCTCTGATCATTCAGTACCAAATGTATTGCATGCACTTGAGTGAAGTACTAACAGACATTGCATGCTGAGGCACCATTATATCCTTGGTTGACAAGGAGCTACTTCAACTTGGATCATGTGGATTTTCTCCATCCTAATCCACATACTCTAGACTACTGTGAACATCCTGTACAGTAGGAGGCACATCCACATCCTTGTCAGTACTTGAACTGGCCTGGTGGCCTGGACTGTGGAGGACATCACAAGTCGGTCAGTGATACCATGCCCATTCTTGAACAGAAAGGCAATTCATAGTCTGTGTCAAAATTGGTTTGAACTTTATGACCACTGGTTTGTGTGCCAACACCTTAGGAGTGCAAGTGGTACCTCATCCTCACTATCGTCAGTTTAAGCATCAGTCTTCAGGTTTGCTGTGGCACATTGCAGTGGTCTGTCTGGAATGGCTAGGACAGGGTTGACATCCTTATCAGTGGCAGTGGCCGCCTCATGGAGACTTGCGAGTGGAATCTCATTGTCATAATCTTCATTTTCACTCTGGTTTGCATTACATCTTTGTAGTAGGTCCACACACCATGTCTGAACCATTGCTACTGCCATCGGTCTGTTTCCTCACCCAACTATTAAATGTTGCTTGATTTCTCCTAAACAGATGGCATCTTCATTGAGGTATATGTTGTCTTTCACTTGAACTTGCGTCTGAAAAGCACAACAGCATAGAACAATATGATGATACTTACCTGCGCAAAGGCAGTTGGAAAGCAACACAGCAGAACACTATATAGTGAGTGTGCGATAAGGAATCTGTTACACGATACAATGTTCAAGTTGCAGTAGATCACAAAAATATGAACCGTATAACCACAATGGATATTTTCATCTGTATCTTATAATAAAAAATTGTAACAATGAAAGAAAAAAAACTTGGGATGGGGGTTTGAGCATGACTCCACATTGACAAACCAAAATCTGTCATGTGCATTCATCAGTGTGATAATGACTTAGTAGTGAGTAACTGTGGCAGCTGCTGAGAGTTTTACCTGACAGGTGATGATGACTCTGTTATTGTCTACACATTCTAAACTGTGATGTTACATTTCAGTACTGCGAGGTTCTGCATGTTCAGACAGGTGATGATTGTTGCACATAACCTGTTGAGTAGACCACTTTTACATTCCTGATGCAGGTGGAATGTAAGACCCGAGTCCATTACCAGAATAAGTCAATAAAAATAATATAACACTTGCATGTTACTGAGCCCTTGCTCTCATCTAAATTTTACACGTCTGACAAAGCCAGAAACTCATATTTCCTTAGCCTCTCTTCAGCATGTTTTGTTCAAGTCTTTTTATAAATATTTGAAAACATTTAAACTGTAGCATTGTTTTAAAAATCTGGTTAGCCCAAGACCTGTTTAACTATACTTCTGGCCTTTGTTTATATTTTATTAATTTGTTAACCAAGTAAATGCATTGGGCACAGTCTTTGTCAAGGGCGGTCTATGCCTAGTAGACCTGGTAAACTTCAACAAGGTCGCTAAAGCCATGGATGTGGGCAGAATGTTTCATACTGCCTGCTTCAGCCTGGCAAAAGCATTTGACGCACAATACCGCACAAATTCAGGCAAATTCCTATGTCACCTTTTGGATAGCCAAATGGCTCATGGATAGGACACAATTTAAGGTGGAAGAATCCACCTCTGCTAAGAGGGCTGTTATTAGTAGTGTCCAAGTCTTTGTACTGGGACCTCTCCTGTTTGGAATGTACATCTCTGAAATCAAGGCAAATGTAGAGGACCTTTGCCTGAACAAGATTGCTGAGTACAGTCATTGAATCCATGAAAGATGTAGCTATCCTCCAGGAGGGCTTGATAAAAGTAACTGGTGTCATAATATACCCTTTGGTAAGATGCCCCTGCAAATTACAGCATTGATAATGCTCCCCTGTGAGTAGACCCAGTGGTAAGAGACTTGGGAACTCCAGATTGACAGTAACCTGAACTTTGATCACCACGTGCCCATGGTGGTGAGAAAATCCTTCTGCATGGCACAACTTATAATTAAGGGCATGTCATCCAGACCTAAGGAGATCATAGTCCCAGTATACTCTGCTCTAATTATACAAATAGAGTACAGTGCATCCTTCGGCATGTACCTGACCAGGCATTTGCAGCAACTGGAATGGCCACAGAAGTTTTCTCATTAAAAAATGCAGGTGTGCAGGGTGTGAACTTGTCCTATGTAGGCCACTTCAAAGCCCTGTCCTTGTACTTGGTCTCCCACATAATACTGAGATGTGATCAAGTGGCTAATCAACAAGGCATTCTTCTCTCCAGCCCCAGTGAATCTGGTACACATTCCTAAAACATATGGCACTGGAATTACCCCATCTAAGGATCTAAACTTTCTGTGACAAAAAAGTTAGAGGGACTGGTATATGTCTCGGATTACTCCTTTTCTGGAACACTCCCCATTCATGTGAAGCAGAGCTCTTCCCTAAATCTATTCAAATGCAGTTTGGGCCAGTGGATGGGAAATCGTAAATTTGCACTGACTTGTCACCTGTGGCCCTTATGGATTACGGTAGCTTGTAGATGCCATTAGGCATAGGTACCACATATTTCTGTTATATGTACAGCATTTTGTTAAATGACAAAACAGAAAGGGTGAGGTCCTTCTTATGGTCCCATTGGGAGAAAACATATCAGTAGTTTTATCCATTGAAATATCAGAGTTATTAAACTGCTGTCCCTGGCCTGGTCAATGAAGAAAGAATACATCAGTATTAATACATATAGATAAAACGCAATTGAGCAACTCTTCAGTTAAAAAAAAATTAAGTCCTCACCCAAGCAAACCTTGCAGAATCTTTTAAGAATACGTAAAAACAGATGAATAGCTTTACACAGCATGCAAGTGCTTGAATACACACTTGAATAAATGTGGAATGATACAACCAACTGCAGGTGAATCCTGTATACTAAAGATAACATTACCCAAGTAACAAACCTTACTTGGCAAGCTACATCTGACTTGTTTTATGATGCTTTCAAGACAGAGCTAAAGACAAGGGGCAACACTGTTTCCTCAGGTACCCCCCCCCCCCAAAAAAAAATGCTCTTAATCTTGCAGCATGTAAATAGCATCTTGCATGCTTTTTATTTGATCTATATAAGTGAGATAAGCATAACATGATGCAGTTTGACTAGCTTTCTTTCAATAAGTAATTGTAATAATCATCCTTTCCGATTTCATGTTACAATCTGCATGCCTTCATCTGTTTGTGACTGCAATTCAAAGTCCTCAGAATCCTGTTCAGAACCAGACTAACTATTGAAACCCCAGTCCTATAAGTGTTGCACCCTATTACATACACTCCTAAAAATGTATGCAGCCATTTCAGTTCCTCTACACACATGCTGAACAGGCTAACCTTGAAATAAACCCTTTCCCATAATGCATTCTGCATTTCAAACAGTGGTACAGAAACAGGAACATTTTGTCATAGTAATAAAAAAATGTAAATCTTTAGCATATACAGCAGCTTAAAACTAGTTTCTAGTACCCTGCTTGATCTCAGTTCATTAATGTAAAACCCTACAACAAATAGACTGGCTGAAACTCTCAACCAACTTCATTATTCACTGCTTACTATAGCAGTACTATATTACTGTTTTCCATCTGTGCCTGTGTCTGTTATGTTGCTAAGAGTACGAGTCACTTTGTTTGCACATTTGTGGAATGCATACAGAGATCGCATGAACATTTTTCAAAATGGTAACTCACATCTGGGTTTACAGTATAAACTGCAGCACATCGACTACTTGTTCCCCCACCACACACACGAGTAGCTGCTACACTTGGGCGGTGTCTGCTTGCTAGGAGATGAGAAGGTGCCTGTAAGAACATGGAGTGTTTACGTAGAAAACTGGCACATTACAGCAGCTGAATTTGCAGACATATGGAAGAACTTCACCTATTCCAGAATGAACCGTGGACTCCCAGAAGATAGTGGCAGCTTGCGTTTAGGTAGAGCCTTGGACTCCTGATCAGCAGCATACCTTTCAACCTCTTAAGGCAGGAAATCTGCAGTTGACAAATCTTGCAGCTTCAACTACTAGTCTACAAGTAAACTGTACTAGCTGTAGTAACTGCCCATTTTTTCTAACATTCCAATACTCGCACATTTTGAGAGGGGTGCAGAGAAAATATAACTCCTGCAAACAATTTATCACATATTCCAGATTGCAGGTACAATTTCAGTGCACCAAGTGTCGGATTTTAGTTTATCCAATCCACAAACAAATGTAGCTGGCAGAAATACAGTTCAGTGGAAAAAGAGTAAAATAGTTTAGACTTCCACAACAACATCCACTGGTCTGAGCAACAGCTGAGAAAATGCAGATAGTATATCCAACCAGTTTTATTCAATGTGAGTGTTTTCGTAGTGGCAACCTACTACTTCATCAGACAAACTCTCCAGAACATCACAGGTATAAATACTCATCCATTAAATGCAAATCTCATCAACTTAAAGTGAAATGTTAATATCACTTTAAATCCACTGAAATATGTATTACTTGAAAAGCTTCCTATTCTACAGTATGGGTTGTAGTCGCACCCTATCATGGAGTCCTTTTCCTGTATCTGCCCCCAGTCTTATTATCCACCTGGTCTCTGTGTCCGTGTTGATAATTTCCCCATCCCCTTTCATTACTTGTAATAATCTCTATGACTAAAATTCTAAAAGTATGGTTAACACCATATATTGAAACATGTTTGGGCATGGCATTTAAGACTGTGTTCCTAATATTTTGTAAATGTTCCCTAATTCCAAATAGGACTTTCCTATTTTTTCCCACATAAAAAGCCACGCAGGCATTGCAGACAGCCAAATGGACCACATTTTCTAAATTACAACAATTTGCCATAACTTTAAACCTCTATATATATATATATATATATATATATATATATATATATATATATATATATATAATGTGTGTGTATATCTATATTTATATTTATTGGATATACTATTTGTGTTATTTTTCAGCTGTTCAGTCCATTGGATTTTAGTTTTTGTTTTCCAAAAATGACAGATGTGGAACAGACGCACACTGATGGAAAGCTGAAGCATTTTACAAAACTGCAACCAAATGAGGTCTTAGTCATATATAAAGATTTAAATTAAAATGAATGAGAGAGCCTGCTGCGAAATCTAGCAATAGTGACGCATACTGCTATTAGAAATTTGCTAGACTAACAGGGTTTGTGTTAATGGGCATTCTTTGTGGGATTTGAAGTCTAAAACTGAACTGAATATTATTTAGTAATTTCAGTCCTCTGACATAAACAGCAAGACATTACAGGGCATGATTCTCTCAAGTGAACACTGTAAGTAGACTTTTCTCTAGTTCCAAAGGAAGATCTGTGTTGCAGCTGTACTATACTAGTTTGCCTTTCGGGGTTTCTTTCAATTGCTTTCTTCTCAGATCAATAATGTAGTATCTCTGGTTTTGCAAAACTGTGCACAGAAATGTTTTCTTAAATAGAAAGATCCAGTAGCCATGCTCCTCAACTCTCCAGATTTTGAGTTTCTATATCTTTGCCTCTTATTTGATCCGTTTTTCAGAAAATTGTGGCTTTCTGGCAAATCACTGGCAAATCCGTGAGGACTTAAGTCAGAAAATAATGGCAGACATTTGAGTTTCAGACTTCATATTTTCAGAAAAGTCATGCTAATGCAAAAGCTGTTCTATCAATTTTTTTAGGGACTTTTGTCTCCCAATTATTTGTGGCTTTGTACAGTTTTCTCATTTTAAGAAATTGGGAGGCATGCCAATAGCAATGTAGGTATATTCTGCGGATCACAGGAAAAAAGAAAGGGAAATGCTACTATAGCACTCTCTCTTTATTGTGACAGAACAAAGAAAACTTTGGTCTGGGTGTGCAGAGGTTAGGCAGGTGGTGGCTTGGATTGCAAGAATCCAATTGGCTGCCACCACTTGCTTCTTGCAATGTATGCAGAATCTGCTTGCTGTGATCATAAGATACACAGTGCATGGCAAACCGATTTTTGTCAAACTCAAATATTAACCTCCTGTTACTCCACACTGAAAACAGTTGAGAAGGTAACTGAGAAAGTTTAGGTACTTTTTCAACTTAATTTTTACCAGTGGAGCTAAAATTTGACTGTAAAGTTACTCGCTTGTGGAAAGCACTCGTGTGTAAAAGCATACAATTCCCAATGCCTTAGAGAGCTTGCTTGGATTTAAGCACCAAGGTGCCCTGTGACTGTACTCTGAGTTAGAGTTAAAAGTATTTGGAATATGCTGTATTTGAACCCTGGACCATTTGTGTATGGTAGCTCTACACTCAGCTGTTGCCATAAGAGGGTTGAGAAAATAATTGCGTATGTTGCACTTCATTGCTATAATTTGCAATGTCACAGCAGTAAACAGTTTGCGCACCTTGTACTAGAACCCAGGACCATCTGGACTCCACACCTAAACTTAACACTTGCTGCCAGAGGATTAGTTACATGACATTCACTATCTAAATATTCATTCTAAAGTTCTCCCTGTTAATTGTGATGGCCAATAGTATTAATTGAATGCATCTGGTTTCTATCTGTGGCTTTCTAAGTAGTCTATTCATCCTTTTTGTGCACCACTCTGCTTTGTGCAAACCAGATGAGCCCATTTGTGCTTAGCAGCGCATCATGCAAACAGTGCCCCCCCCCCCCAGAAAAAAATTGGAGGAGACAGTCGAAATGAGGAAAATCAGTTTGACATGCATGGTAGAAAATGTATGTACACATGAGATATACCTACATATGTCTGGATTTCAACTCTTACTCCAATGTACCTTTAGAAAAACTGTATGGTTGCCTTATCCCTGTTTGCTACACAAACAGATTTGCAGCAAGGAACTGAAGTCATTCTTCACCTAACCAAGTGCAACAGAATGTACACTGATATCAAGGCATAAACTTATTTGTACATTTATTATATCTGGATGTAGTGCACTTGGTGATCACACAACCTGTTGTGATGATTGCTTGCAAATATACAGATCTGTCTTGCCTTTCCGTTTCATGGTTATTCATTAGTTATCTGACTAGTACTCAGACGTGGTGTATAAGCCAGTTTATATCACTGACCTTTAAAATGTGTGGATATTAACTGGGAATAATGTGTTGTGCAGTTGCCAAAAACTGAAGGGCAGGTTGGATGGCACAGGCAAGCATAAACTGCTCTTTTGGGGGATGGGAGCAAAGGTGAGTTTTTATGGCACATGCAAAGGTTACACTGTTCCTTTGAGGGGGAACAAAGCTGGGTTACTGTTGTGGCACAAACGAGCACATTGTGTTCCTTTGGGGTGAGCAGAGGTGAGTGACTTATGGTACAGACAATGGATGTGTTGCTGCTGTTCCTCTCCTTGTTTTGCATCCTGTCTGATCTTGCGATGGTTGTGAAGTCGGAAACTGCATTGTCTCACTACTTTCTGACTTCTGTCTGATTTTCAATTACAAACATGTGTGCTAAACTGAGGGCATGCAGTGGTCATCCCTACTTTGAAGAAGTATGACTTTGAATCTTTAAAGCCTACTACTTGCTAATGGACACACAAGTCAAATAAGTCTCTGCTGTCACATGTTAAGGTCATTTCTGTACAAATATCTCATTTTTGACTGACTTTGCTGTACTGAGTGATGAAATACAAGGGTATGCTACAGCATTACTAAACAAGACACTTCAGGTTTAGGACTTGTAAATGCAGCAGTTGCCACAGTATTAGTTCAGGGTTGATTCAGTCTGATGCAAGCAGTACACAGCTATTACATGGGAAGGTTAAAGGTTGTGTGAGGTGCCTGGCATCAGTGTTACTATATGTATGTGTGTATACGAGTAGGAGGAAGGTTTTGGGCCCCTAGGCAGTGAGCATGAGTGTGCTATGCATGGTTCATAGGTTGGTACTAGGCTGTCAGCCCTAGGGCCTGTAGAAGCCTAGCCATAACAATGTCTTTGCTATTTCTTCCCACACTATTTACTTCCCTGGACGCCTCTCTAGCACGGGGACTGACGTGATCCCCGGGGTGAATTTCCTTTCTCCCATCCAGTCGTCAAGGTTCTTTTTGAAGAGGGCCAAAGAGGCACTCTGCTTGACATGCATGGGCAATCTATTCCAGAGTCTGGGGAGTCTCTGGGTCAGGAACCTATCCCACCAGCATGTTGTGTTTATTGTGATGACAAGGTTTAGATCCCTGGAGCGTGTGATCCCTGGAGCGTGTGGCTCTGAGGTATTGGAATACTGCAGCATGTCCAACAGCTTTGGGTTTGACATGGCCTTGTGTGGTAAGCAGAGATAGCCTCCGAGTAGACTATATGCGACAGAGTGTAGCTGGAGTTTTTTTAAGGCGGTCAGCATAGGGCATCTGCTTTAGGCCTGTGATTTTTAGTGAGGTATTTCTGCAGTCTTTCCAGTTGTTGCAGATATCTTGAGAGGTACATACCAAATGGGGCATTGTATTCTATAATGGATCTAATGAGGGTTGAGTACAGTGGGACAATGACCTCCTTTTTTCTGGATGAAAAGCCCTTAGTGGTGAACTGTGCCACATAGGATTTCCTCACTGTTGTGCCGTGCCGATGTGGTTATCAAAGGTGAGACCATTGTCCACCTGTGTCCTCCTAAGTCTCTTATCACAGTTTAGGTGTTTAGTGTACTGCCACCTATGTGGTAATTCACGGGTACATGTTTTTTTTCCCAAAGGGGATAACTGTACATTTCTTGGCACTGAGCTTGAGCCCATGGCTCTGGTACCAAGCATCTGTTAGGACCTTTTGTAGAGTATCCACATCATCTGGCGATTCAGTAATGGCTCCCAGTCTGCAAACTTTGTTAGCCAGAGTCATAGTGTTGGCCTGTACTTCAGAGAAGTAGATGCCAAACGAGCGGTCCCAGGACTGAACCCTGAGGTACTCCACTTGTCTGGAGCTGGATTTGGCGTCTGCTACTTTTACAGTGTGGGTTCTGTCAGTAAGCCAGTTGGCAACCCCATCGAGTGATGTAGGGATTAATGCCCAGCTTAGTAAGTTTATCTATGATTCCAGAGTGGGGGGTGGTGTCAAAGGCCTTGGTGAGGTTCAGATAGGTTGTGTGGACCACCTTACCTTTGTCAATGGCTCTGGAGACAGATTCGAAGAAGTCAGGTTTAGGAGACAAGATCAGCCCTTCATGAACCCAAACTGGGTGGCGTTCAGTGTTTGAAGGTTGCCAATGTCTTTGTTTAGAAGTTCCATGATAATACGTTCCATGGCCTTGTAGATCAGGCTCGTCAGACTACTGGAGCGGTAGTTCCCAGGATCCAAGGCGGATCCCCCCCCTTGTGGAATGGGATAACTGTAGCTGTGCGCCACTCAATGGGCACAAAGTCTGAGGTGAGGGTATGATTAAACACCTCACTTAAGTGAGGTGCCAGTTCATTTTGTAGTTCATGTAGTACACAGCCCGGGATGTCATCAGGTCCCCTGAATGCTGTATTCTTAGCTTTGGAGAGTGCATTTTTTTTTACCTGTGTGGACATTTATTACTGGAATTTGGCAATCTTCCGGTATTGAGATGGGCTGTTTAGGGGGTGAAAGGGGGGTGAAGTTGGCACTGAATCTATCTGCCAGGATATAGGTTCATAGGTTCATAGGTTGGTACTAGGCTATCGGCCCTAGGGCCTATACAAGCGTAGCCATAACAATTCGCTGGCTATTTCTTCCCACACTATTTACTTCCCTGAACCCCTGTCTAGCAGGGCGACTGACTTGATCCCTGGGGTGAATTTCCTTTCCCCCATCCAATCGTCAAGGTTCCTTTTGAAGAGGACCAAAGAGGCACTCTGCTTGACATGTATGGGCAATCTATTCCAGAGTCTGGGGAGTCTCTGGGTCAGGAACCTATCCCTCCAGCATGTTTTGTTTATTGTGATGACAAGGTTTAGATCCCTGGAGCGTGTGGCTCTGAGGGATTGAGATTTCTTTAAGTGTAGCGTGTCCAACAGCTTTGGGTTTGACATGGCCTTGTATGTTAAGCAAAGATCGCCTGTGAGTAGACGATATGCGACAGAGTATAGCTGTAGTTTTTTTTAAAGCGGTCAGCGTAGGGCATCTGCTTTAGGCCTGTGATTCTTTTATTGAGGTATTTCTGTGGCCTTTCCAGTTGTTGCAGATGTCTTGTGAGGTACATACCAAACGGGGCATTGTGTTCTATAATGGATCTAATGAGGGATGAGTACAGTGGGACAATGACCTCCTTTTTTCTGGATGAAAAGCCCTTAGTGATGAGGTGTGCCACATAGAAGGATTTCCTGACTGTTGTGGCGATGTGGTTATCGAAGGTGAGACCACTGTCCACCTGTGTCCCTATGTCTCATCAAACTTTCGGTGTTTAGTGTACTGCCACCTATATGGTAATTCACGGATACATGTTTTTTCCCAAAGGGGATAACTATACATTTCTTGGCATTGAGCTTGAGCCCATGGCTCTGGCACCAAGCATCTGTTTCTGTAAGGCCCTTTTGTAGAGTATCCACATCATTTGGGGATTCAATAATGGCTCCCAGTTTGCAGTCATCTGCAAACTTTATCCAGAGTCCCTTAGTGTTGGCCTGTACTTCAGAGAAGTAGATGCCAAACAAGAGTGGTCCCAGGACTGAACCCTGAGGTACTCCACTTGTCTGGAGCTGGATTTGGAGTCAGCTACTTTTACAATGTGGGTTCTATCCGTAAGCCAGTTAGCAACCCATTGGGTGACATAGGGATTAATGCCCAGCTTAGTAAGTTTATGATTCCAGAGTGGGGGATGGTGTCAAAGGCCTTGGCAAGGTCTAGATAGGCTGTGTGGACCACCTTACCCTTGTCCATGGCTTTGGAGACTCGAGTACAGGAGACAAAGATCGACCCTTCACGAACCCAAACTGGGTGGGGTCCAGTGTTTGAAGGTTGCCAATGTCTTTGTTTATAAGTTCCATGATAATACGCTCCATGGCCTTGCAGATAAGGCTCGTCAGACTGATGGGACGGTAGTTTCCGAGATCCAAGGTGGATCCCCCCTTGTGGAGTGGAATAACTGTAGCTGTGTGCCACTGTGGGCACGAAACCTGAGGTGAGGCTATGATTAAACATGACACTTAAGTGAGGTGCCTGTCCATATTGTAGTTCATGTAGTACACAGCCCGGGATGTCATCTGGTCCCATGGATGCTGTATTCTTAGCTTTGGAGAGTGCGTTATTTACCTGTGTGGCAGTTATTACCGGAATTTGGCAATCTTCCGGTATTGAGATGGGCCATTTAGGGGGTGAGGGGGGGGGGTGAAGTTGGCACTGAATCTATCTGCCAGGATATTGGCAATATCCTTGGGATCCGTATATTTAATGCCATTCTGTTTTAGCTCAGAGCAGATCTGAGCATTGCCATTTTAGATTCTTGACATACTTATAGAATCTCGCCCAAAAAAATCCCCTGCACGAGAGCTGTTGCACGGCTCAAAAATGAATGTAGCAAACACAAGAAAAGGAAGAGCCAGCAAACAGTGACTGAATAAAAAATAATATTCTATTTAAAGGTAAATAACAGCAGAACAGACCGGTTTCGGCTGGAAACAAATTACACGGCCTTCTTCATTGTATAAAAATCATGCAAATCAGAGCTGTTTAAATACCATAAGATCAAAACCTATTGGTGGATGCTCATAAATGTTCATTTAATCCAGGGGGAAACAAACCACCAAATTTAGTAATCCATTTTTTTTCTTTGCCATTCAGTACTGTGTGCCATCCTGTTTTATTGGTACGATTACCATGTACCATATCAATAATGGTAAACATAAATTTAGCTGTGAGATGTGCCATTTGATGTTTACTGATATGTTCTGAGATACGTATTCTCATGGGGCGTGATGTTTGCCCCACATAAAATGCTCCACAGTTACAAGTAGCCAGATAAATAATCCAGTCGCTACTGCAATTGGCGAAAAATCGAAGATCAAAGACTTGGGAGCAATTCCTGCTAGAGAAATCCTTAGATTTGTTGATGTATTGACAATTGGTGCAATGACCACAAGGGAAACATCCATATAAGATGTCCCCTGATAAAGTGGTCTGTACATACGGGGTGTGTTTGGTGTCACTATGTTTGTAATGGTTGAATGAGTTCAGATTTTTGCCTTTCCTATATGAAAAGAGGCATTGGTCTGGAATTATGCTGGAAATGTCCTGGTCACACTGCAGAATATGCCAGTGTGTGTGAACACTCTGAATAAGACGATTGGAATTTCTGGCGTAAGTGGTAGTAAATCTGAGTGGCTGGGGTGATTTGTTGGAATGGTCTCTGTATTTTAATAGGTCGGATCTCTCCATACAATTGACTTGTTTAGCTACTGATGTCACCCACTTTATAACCCCTGTGTTTAAATCTGTTGGTCAAATCAACTTGATTCCTACAAAACGTGGCCTGTACTGAACATATGCGTTTGGCCCAGATAAATTGGGACTTGGGGATGTTACGTGCTAAATGTGGAGGGTGGTAACTGGAAGCATGTAAAATAGAATTGTACTGTGGGAATTTTCTGTACATCTCTGTACCCAATGTATCATCAGGAAGCCTAGTCAATAGGACGTCCAAACATTGTTATACTATTCAAGTCATGATGTTCAGTGAAAAATAACCCCCATTCATTACTATTGAGATAGGAAACGAAATCTGAGTCCAGTTTCCGTACCCTTCCAAACAAGCCAAACGTCATCCAAGTAACGTCTCCACATATCAATATAAGGTAAAAAATATATTTCTAGAAGGATCATAAATATGTATTTCTACATAGGCCATAAAGAGATCTACATATATAGGGGCAAAGGATGCCCCCATTGCAGTCCCTTTTGTTTGCCAAAAACAAAGATCCTTGTAATAGAAGACGTTGCTTGTTAGTACATGTTGTGCCAAGCCCACCAGGAAGGAATTAAAGTCCAAACTGTATAAGTTGGTTACTTCAAGCCAATAAGCTAATGCCTCCAAGCCTGCCTGGTGTGGAATGTTTGTATATAGTGCACTAACATCAAGTGTGCATAAGTACCAATCAGATTCCAGTTGCACGTCAGAAATTATTTGTAAAAAATTTGTTGTGTCCTGTAAACGGGAACGTATAAAGGGTAACAGTGGTCTGAGATACTTAGTCAAAAATAATGAGAGTGGCTCAGTGATATATCCCTTCCCAGAAACTATTGGTCTACCTGGTGGATGTGTAGCATCCTTGTGAATTTTGGGTAGGAAATAAATATACTGAATAATGGGGTCCTTAACAAGAAGTTGATGTAATACCTCATTAGTAATGATCGCCCGATCTTTGGCCTCTATTAAAAATTGTTCTATTCGTTGGATGAATCTAAATGTAGGATCCACAGACACGTGTGAATAATACCTGGCATCAAGTAGTTGTTTTTTAGCCTCATTATCATAATCAATCCAGTTTAAAATGACAACAGCACCACCCTTATCTGCTGAAATGATTACACTATCCTTGTTACTTTGTAGTTCCAGAATAGCCTGCTTCTCAGCAAACGTAATGTTATGTTTATAAAGGACATCAGAACTAAAAAAATGTAAATCTTTGAGAACGCTATTCTGGAACTGATAAACTATGGGGTGCATGGGTGGAGAAAAACTGGATTTATGATATGTAAATTTTTCAATATCAAAATTACTTTCAGAATCACCAAAGAACAATTTCAAATTCGAGTCTACAAAATCTCATTAAATCCTGTGCTAGTTATAGAATGCCTCGTTGTTGTCTTTGGAATCTTTGGCAATTTTATTTTCATAACTAGCTTTGGAGGATTTTGAGGGATCTCGGTTTCTTACTTAGGCTGGTAAGGAAGTTTTTTTGCATCCTGGGATTTTCCTCTTTTCTGCAACAGTTTCTTCCTTTTGTTGTAAAGTTTGTTTATGGCAGGGGACCACCAGATTGGCTTTTTTTTTTTTTTGGATGAGAGCATCTTGGTTCTATTTAGGATGGCACGATTTATGCATGAGTGGATGTGCTCGTACAGTGCCTTAGTGTAGGATTCAGCAGTTGAACTTTCAGCTCCCGTCTGCATGGGAGTCCTGAAGTTTGTCACTTCTGACTTGAGTAGCATGAAGTTGGCTTTGGAGAAGTTTTTTATGGAGGTTTCCTTACTGCGGGGTGGGGGTGGGATGTGGATGTTAAGGGTGATTAGCTTATGGTCAGAAGTGACTAACGAGGGTGTGACCATAGGTGTGGAGCATCGATTTCCCATGTTGGTAATGACCAGGTCTAGGATATTAGAGACCCTGATGGGACTATGGATTAGTTGATCCAGGGCGTTGGAATTTATGAATTCCAAGAACTGTTGGGCAAAGATGTTGGTACATGAGTAGCTTTCCCAGTTAATGGCAGTGTAGTTAAAAATCACCCAGTATTAGGGTGTTTGGTTCTATCTTAATATTTTCCAGTATTTTTAGAAAGGTGTAGTGAGAATCTTGGGGTATGGTGGGGGATCTGTAGCAAGCTACAATTTGGATTGCAGTCTTACCTATTGTTAGTTGCACTTGGAGAATTTCAGACGCATTGTGTTGGACAACGAGCCTGGTGGTGTGAATATCCTTGGTGAATATTGACACTCCTCCACATTTAGTGTTTCGGTCCTGCTTTGGTGGCTGAAAAGTGTGGTAAGAGTTGTAGCCTGGTATTGCAGGGGTACTCTCTGGAGCCTTGAACCAGGTCTCAGTTACTGCACAAATATCTATGTTCTCCATTTTTAGGAGTGCCTCGAGAGAGTGCATTTTGAGGTTTAGACTTCTAGCATTGAGTAGCATTACCTTCAGATTTTGCATGCTTGTACCTGTTACGGTGGTGGTTTTGTTCTTTTAACTTTGCCTAAAAAGGCACTATAGAGGTGGCAAGAGCTTTAGCCAGTAACCTGAATCCCAGAGGTGACAGGTGCAGACCATCTCTGGCAAAGCATCGTGGTCTGTCAATCATGTCGTCCCAGGCAGACAGATACTGGATCCCCTTTGAATGACACCAGAAGCTTAGCCAATTGTTGAAGTCAATCATTTTGTCCTTATTGTGGTATCATTCTGGGCGAAGGCAGGATGCTACTCAGTGCTAGGGTCATACCTGCCTGGGCCGCATGATCAGAGAGCTCTTCCATGTCTCTCTTCATGTAGTCCAGGGAGGTACGTCTCAAGTCATTCACTCCAACATGGACAGTGACAGAGTCATATTTGTACTTGTTGTGGAGTGCATGCGTTATGTGGCGGATCCTGGCACCCGACAGGCAGCTGACTGTAATTTTCTCCTTGTTCAACCTGGTGAGAGGGACATCAGTGTGCCGTACTATAGAGTCATCTATGACTAAAGTGTTGGGTACATTGTCTTGCCTTAGGGGCTGTTGCTGGGTGGCACACAGGTGTTTTGAACTATGTGACACTTTGGTTGTGATTGGTGTTTGTGTTTCAGCTTCAGAGGTCCTTGTTGCTTGGGCAGGTTATAGTTAAGGGCCTCTGCATATGTGGATTTAGTGTTGCTATATGTGGATGTTGGTGGTGTGGGTTTAGAAGGGCTATGTGTTGCTTGAGGTGTAGTGTGGGTGTTAACCTTCTTCTCTTGACTGTCTAGCACAATCTTAGGTGGAGAGAGCTTTGCTTCCATTTTGGCTATGTAAGTGCATCTCTCGCAGGTTGTCGTGTTGGGTTGTAGGAGGAGAGGATCGTCTGTGTACATGAGGCAATTGTATTGCCCCAGTATGCCCAGATTCACCAGGTGGACAGGAGAGATCACCGGAAGCTGACCCTTGGACATGCCTGGTTTGATGCTTTTTTTTTTTTTTTTTTTTTTTGTAAAGTACAGGAGCTGTTACCTTAGCAAGGTACTTTGCAATTATAGGCTGTTTAGTGCCTACTATTAATTTCTCCTTATTAACAAGGAGAGTTGAGTGCTTGTATCAGAGTTGAGTGCTTGTATCAGTTTAAGGTTTCCTAGTGTTTTCCAGCAGGTATTCGAGAAAGTGCTAGTCAAAGGGATGCTTAAAAGTAAGATGAAAAAAAATGCACACTGCAGTGTGCTCTAGAGAAGGTAGACGTGAAAGTAGGTAAGTTTTACCTGTTTAAAAAGTTAAGGTTTAGTGGAGAGTTACTGTTTTTAAAATAGCAAGATGTGGTCACTTTTGTATTCTGGTACTATGGAATACAGTAGGATGGTCAATAAATTTAAATAGTTGAAGGGGAGGGGTTTTTGGTTTAGTGAATACTCGCACAAGCCACTGAAAGTAGAGAGGAAAGGAGATATATGGTCAGATTAACATAAGAGGCAGGCAACTAGAAAGACAGTGGTATTTAACAAGACGACTATGACTGGGTGGGAGGGCGGGAATTCTGCCTGACTCAGAAGAGAGAGAGCTGTGGTCTCTCTTGAAGTTTTAATATGCTGTCAAAGCAGAATGCAGGTAAAACACAAGGTAAAGAAAACAAACTACAGTATTTAAAATATACAAAAATAAAAGCAAATTAACCTTTCCTTCACAGCAAAGTGTAGCAGAGTCTGGATGAGCCTTTCTGGTAAATCTTGGCACTATCCTTGGGATCAGTATATTTAATGCCATTCTGTTGTAGTTCAGAGCAGATCGGAGCATTGCCATTTAGATTCTTGACATAGTTATAGAATGCCTTGTGGTTGTCTTTGGAATCTTTGGCAATTTTATTTTCGTAACTAACTTTGGAAGATTTTGAGGGATCTCCGCTTCTTACTGACGCTGGTAAGGGATTTTTTTGTATTCTGGGATTTTCCTCTATTGCAACAGTTTCTTCCTTTTGTTGTAAAGTTTGTTTATAGCAGGGGACCACCAGATTGAAGATCCTCTCCTCCAAAAAAAGGAAACTATTCTGTTTGGGATGGCACGATTCATGCATGAGTGGATGTGTTCGTACAGCGCCTTAGTGTAGGACTCTGCAGTTGAACTTTCAGTTCCCGTCTGCATGGGTGTCATGAAGTTTGTCACTTCGGACTTGTAGCATGAAGTTGGCTTTGGAGAAGTTTATGGAAGTTTCCTTACTTCAGGGGTGGGATGTGGATGTTGAGGGTAATTAGCTTATGGTCTGACCTGACCGAGGGAGTGACCATAGGTGTGGAGCATCGATTTCCCTTGTTAATGACCAGATCTAGGATATTGGAGCCCCTGGTGGGACTATGGATTAGTTGATCCAGGGCGTTGGAATTTATGAATTCCAAGAACCGTTGGGCAAAGGTGTTGGTACAGGAGCAGTTTTCCCAGTTAATGGCATGGTAGTTGAAATCGCCCAGTATTAGGGTGTTGGTTGCATCTTAATATTTTCCAGTATGTTTAGAAAGGTGTAGTGAGAATCTTGGGGCATGGTTGGTGCAGTCTTATCTAGTGTTAGTTGCACCTGAAGAATTTCAGATGCATTGTGTTGGACAACTAGCCTGGTGGTGTGAATATCCTTGGTAAATATGGACACTCTTCCACCTTTAGTGTTTCGATCCTGGTTTGGTGGCCGAAAAGTGTGGTAAGAGTTGTAGCCTGGTATTGCAGGGGTGCTCTCTGGAGCCTTGAACCAGGTCTCTCTTACTGCACAGATATCTGTTCTCTATTTTTAGGAGTGCCTTGAGAGAGTGTATTTTGAAGTTTAGACTTCTGGCATTAACAGGTACAAACATGCATAATCTGAAGTTATGGCGGTGGTTTTGTCCTTTGAACTTTGCCTAAAGAAGGCACTATAGGGGTGGCAAGAGCCTTGGCCAGTAACCTGAATCCCAGGGGCGACAGGTGCAGGCCATCTCTGGCAAAGCATCGTGGTCTGTCGATTGTCGTCTGAGGCAGACCGATACTGGATCCCCTTTGAATGACAACAGAAGCTTAGCCAGTTGTTGAAGTCAGTCATTTTGTCCTTATTTTGTGGTATCGTTCTGGGCGAAGGCAGGATGCTACTCAGGGCTAGGGTCATACTGCCTGGGCTACATGATCTGAGAGCTCTTCCATGTCTCTCTTCATGTAGTCCATGGAGGTAGTCTCAATTCATTCACTCCAACATGGACAATGACAGTGTCATAGTTGTACTTGTGGAGCGACTTGAGTGCATGCATTAATGTGGCAGATCCTGGCACCTGACGGGCAGCTGACTAATTTTCTCCTTGTTCAGGCTGGTGAGTGGGACGAGTCACCTATGACTAAAGTGTTAGATACATTGTCTTGCCTTAGGGGCTGTTGCTTGGTGGCCCACTGGTGTTGTGAGCTATGTGACACTTCGATTATGATTGGTGTTTGCGTTTCAGCTTCGGAGGTCCTTGTTGCTTTGGCAGGTTACAGTTAAGGGCCTCTGCATATGTGGATTTAGTGTTGCTATGTGTGGGTGTTGGTGTGGGTTTAGAAGGGTTATGTGTTGCTTGAGGTGTAGTGCGGTTGTTAACTTTCTCCCCTTGACTGTCTAGCACAATCTTGGGTGGAGAGAGCTTTGCTTCCAGTTTGGCTATGTAAGTGCATCTCTTACAGGTTGTAATGTTGGGTGGTAGGAGGAGAAGGTTGTCTGTGTACATGAGGCAATTGCTGCAATGAGGCAATTGCTGCATTGCCCCAGTATATCCAGATTCACCAGGTGGACAGGAGAAATCACCAGAAGCAGACCATTGGACATGCCTAGGTTCATAGGTTCATACTAGGCTATCTGCCCAAGGGCATTTATAAGCCTAGCCCATAGTTATGTGGCTTTCGCCACCCCTTTAGTTTGAATAAAAACTATGCCTATCATTTTGCTGTGCCTCTGTCAAGCAGTGACACTGAAGTAATCCCTGGGGTATATCTGCAATCTCCCATCCATTGGTCAAGATTCCTCTTGAACAAGGCCAGAGAGGTGCTCTGCCTCACATGTACCGGGATTTTGTTCCACAGCATAGGGAGTCTCTGGGTGATGAATCTGTTCCTCCAGCACGTTCTATTTATAACCGTGTCAAGGTTTAAGTCTCCCGCCCTTGTGGTTCTGAGGGATCTAGATTTTTTGAGGTGAAGCATATTCATCAAATCTGGGTTTGACATGGCCTTATATGTCAGGCACAGGTCACCTCTGAGCAAGCGGTATGAGACTGAATAGAGCTGGAGTTCTTTCAGTCGGGCAGCATAAGACATATTTTGAGACCCTTTATCCTTTTGGTGAGGAACTTTTGGGGCCTTTCAAGCTGCAGCAGGTGTCTGGTCAGATACATTCGAACGGGCATTGTACTCAATCATAGGTCTAATAAGTGATGAGTACAGGGGACGATGACCTCCCTTGATCTAGATGTGAATCCCTTCATGATCAGGTGGGTGATATAGAAGGTTTTCCTAACTACTTTAGCAACATGAGTGTCAAACGAAGGCTACTGTCAACCTGGGTCCCCAGATCTCTGATGACTTTTTCTGTGCTCAGTGGATTGCCACCTATATGGTAGCTAGGGGTAACCTTGTTTTTCCCGAAGGGTATGACTATGCATTTTTTGGCGTTTAACTTCAGGCCATGGCTCTGGCACCAGTTATCCGCTTCTGTGAGGCCCTTCTGGAGGATATCTGTGTCAGATGTGTTTTCGACTATGGCCCAGTTTGCAGTCATCTGCAAACTTTGTCAGCCATAACCCTCCTGTGTTTGCTTGTACTTCAGAAAAGTAGATGCCGAACAAGAGTGGACCCAGGACTGAGCCCTGCGGACACCACTTGTGACAGGCTTTGAGTCTGACATGGCTCCAGCAACTCTGACCCTGTGGGTTCTGTCACTTAGCCAGTTTGCAACCCATCTTGTGATGTATGAGTTTACATTCAAGCTGATGAGTTTTTCGATGATACCTGAGTGGGGTATTGTGTCGAAGGCCTTTGCCAGGTCAAGGTAGGCTGTATGGACTGCCTTTCCCTCATCAATGGCCTTGGTGACTGTCTCAAAAGTCAACCAAGTTTAAGAGGCAGGATCTGCCTTTGACAAAGCCAAACTGAGTTGGATCCAAAGTCTGCAAGTTCCCTATGTCTTTGAGTTCCATTATGATCCTCTCCATGGCTTTGCAGATAAGGCTTGTCAAGCTAATGGGGCGGTAATTTCCAGGGTCTGTGGAGGCACCGCCCTTATGAAGTGGGACCACAGTCGCCGTGCGCCACTCCTTGGGTACGTATCCTGAGGTGAGGCTAAGATTAAACAGCTGTCCTAACTGTGGGTTTAATTCCTCGTTGAGTTCATGAAGCACACAGCCGGGGACACCATCCGGTCCCATGGATGCTGTGTTTTTGCCTTAGTGAGGGCAGTTCTCACCTGGGCATTGGAGATGTTTGGGGGCTACAATCCTCTGGAATAGATATCTCTCCTTTTGGGGAGGGGAGAAGTTTGCACTGAACCTGTCAGCCAGTATGTTGGCAATGTGTGTAGGTTCAGTAATTTTCACATCATTTTGAACTAATTCTGAGCATATCTGGGAGTTTCCTCCTAGGTTTCTAACATAGCTAAAGAAGGCCTTATGATTCTCTTTAGAGTCCTTGGCGATTTTTCTCTCAAAATTTGCCTTGGATGATTTTATGAGAGCTCTTAGTTTTTTACTTATGATCAAAGGTGTCTTACCTTTCAAGGATTTTGTTCTATCTTGTAGTAGCTTCCTCCTTTTGTTGTAGAGCTTGTTTATGGCTGGGGTCCACCAGACTGGACGCTTGCCTTTGGTACAGAGAGTCTTAGTTTTGTTTGGGATTGCCTGATCCATGCAGTCCTGTAGGTGCTGGTAGAAGGCATTTGTAAGTGATTCAGCGGTTTGAGTAATGTTTACCACTGGCTCAGGGGCCTTAAAGGAGACCACACTAGTTTTTAGAAGTGTGAAATCGGCTTTTGAGAAGTTTTTCACTGTGGTCTTTTTGTTTCAGGTGGGGCGGATGAGGACCTCCAGCGAGATTAGTTTATGATCTGATCTCACCAGTGAGGGGTATACTTCGGTGTTGAACATTTTGATCCCATGTTCGTGATGATGAGATCAAGTATGTTTTCTCCTCTTGTGGGGATGGTGACTAGTTGTTCCATGGCATTTGAGTTTATGAACTCCAGGAATCTTTGGGTTAGAGTGTTCGGGCTTGAGTAGTGTTCCCAGTCTATATTAGGGTAGTTGAAGTCACCTAGTATGATGGTGTTTGGGGATACATTTATCCCCTCCAATGTTTTCAGGAAGGCCATGTGAGGTTCCTGAGTTTGAGAGGGTGGCCTGTAACATGCTACAAATTGCAGAGCAGTCTTGCCTATGGTTAATTGCACCTGGATGGTCTCCGATGCATCGTGCGTTGCCACCAACCTTGAGGTGTGGGTGTCCTTTATGAATATGGACACCCCCCCTCCTTTCTTGGTGTTGTCCGGATTTTGGGGCCGGAACGCATGATATGAGGTGAAACCTGTTAGTGCTGGGGTGCTCTCAGGAGCCTTGAACCAGGTTTCTGTCACAGCACAGACACTGATGTTCTCCATATTGAGAAGGGCCTCGAGTGAGTGCATCTTGAGATTGAGACTTCTGGCATTGAGCAGCATTACCCTTAGTTTTTTTCCTTTTAGGTGTTCTAGGGTTTTAGGTTTAGAATTTGAGCCGTGCCTAAAAAGGCACTATGGGGTGGCAAGAGCCTTTGCCAATATCGGGAAGCGCAGGGGTGACAGGTGCAAGCCGTCCCTTGCGAAGCAGCGTGGCTTGTCCAGCATGTCATCCCAGGCAGACAGACATTGCATCCCCTTTGAATGACACCAGAATTTAAGCCAATTATTAATGCTGATCATCTTATCACTGTATTGTGGCA
Source organism: Protopterus annectens (assembly GCF_019279795.1). NCBI lineage: Eukaryota > Metazoa > Chordata > Ceratodontiformes > Protopteridae > Protopterus > Protopterus annectens. Next base: position 1,685,012,782 of record NC_056729.1, read on the forward strand.
TCATTCTAGGTGAAGGTAGGATACTGCTCAAGGTCAGGGTCATACCTGCCTGGGCTACATAATCAGAGAGCTCCTCGATGTCCCTTTTCATGTAGTCCAAGGAGGTACGTCTCAGGTCGTTGACACCAGCGTGGACAATGACTGAGTCGTACTTGTACCTGCTGTTGAGAGACCTGAGTGCTTGCGTTATGTGGCGGATTCTAGCACCCGACAGGCAGCTTACTGTGACCTTCTCTTTACTCAGTCTGGTGAGCGGGACATCAGTGTGTCTGACTATGGAATCACCAATGACAAGTGTGTCTGGCATTTTGTTTGGCCTTAAGGGCTGTGACTGTTTGACACTGACTGTGTGGTCTATGTGTTGCATGTGTTGGGTTGTGAGGTGGTAGTTGTTTGGGTGTCTGCTTTGGTGGCCTCTGCTGTTTTGGTAAAGTTTTGATCAGAGCCTCCGAGTATGTCTTTGTGTGAGTATGTGTATGATTTGAAGTTGTGATGGTACCATGTGTGACTGGGTATGTATTGTGTGTGGTTACCTTCTCCTCCTGTCTGGTCTTGCCAGTCCTATGTTGAGAGCGCTCAGCCTCCAGTTTGGCCGTATAGTTGCATCTCTCGCATGTATTTGTGTTTTGTGGGAGAAGGAGAGGATTGTCTGTGTACATGAGGCAGTTGTAACATTGCCTCAATATTCCCAGGTTCACCAGTTGAGCTGGAGAGTACACTAGCAACTGATCCCTCGACATACTAGAAGTAGTAGAGACTTTCAAAGGACTCTGGGGGAAGTGGGTTTTAGGCTGGTGGGGTACTATCTATAATAAGAGTGCTTTATCAAGGTGCAAGTACTGTAGGAGTAAGTGCTAGGCTTTACAGATAGAGAATAGTCTACTTGGGAATCAAGTAGAGATGAACTTTTCAGTTATAGGATATGCTGGTTAGATCAGCAGTACAGCTCGAGGAAGGTAGTTTTAAGGGAAAATTGGAAGAGTGGAATTTAGATGGCCCAAATAGTTTAACCTTGTTTAACCGCCGCTGCTCTTGTGTGCAACAGTAGTAACTCCGTGCTAAATCGCACTTACGCGTGTTTAGCGTGTTTTATAGCAGGGGGCTGAAGGGAGCTAGGAATTGGCCCAAAATGACCAATGGACTACTAGTTTCTGGCTGAAACTTCACCAAATCAGACAAAAAGGCCGCTCAGTGCTTCCCACTCCCACTGGTAAGCAAAGAAACTTCCCTCCTTCCTAATAAGTGAATGGATCAGTAACAGGAACTAAAAACAAAGTCCAGGGATCAGCAACTCTGAAACTGGACTACTCTAGTTCAGTAAGGCGGGAAAACAAGAGATTTTTTTGTTTTATTACAGAGACAAGGAAAAAACAGACAGTAAATGCTATAAATGCTGTAAATCGGCTAGCGCACTTTAGTGTGTAGCCTACAGAAACAATTTGCAACAATTAGTAACTTAAAGTGCAATAAACAGTGTAAAATGCAGAAATCACTTAAAGTAGCAGTAAAACAGGCGAAATGCAGTCGCTAGCTTAATAACAGTGGGAAAGCCACAAAAATACTTATATCTGGTAGAAAGTCACTCTTTTAGCTCTCTGCTGCTTGGATCACTCTGCAGGCCACCACGAGGATCTGTGCTGAGTTGGTACAAGCTGGAAAACGTGCGTTTTGCGTGTTTTATAGCAGGGGGCTGAAAGGAGCTAGGAATTGGCCCAAAACGACCAATGGACTACTAGTTTCTGGCTGAAACTTCACCAAATCGGACAAAAAGGCCGCTCAGTGCTTCCCACTCCCACTGGTAAGCAAAGAAACTTCCCTCCTTCCTAATAAGGCAATGGATCAGTAACAGGAACTAAAAACAAAGCCCAGGGATCAGCAACTCTGAAACTGGATTACTCTAGTTCAGTAAGGCAGGAAAACGAGATTTTTTTTTTTTTTTTTTTACAGCGATAAGGAAAAAAACAGACAGTAAATGCTATAAAAACAATTCACATGCAGTGCAAGCTGGCACACTTGAGTATGTAGCAATATTAGTCCACACACAGTATGAAAAAATGTAATTAAATTAAAAAGGACTAAAAGCAAGTGCAGAAAGGGTTTATTAGAGAGAATGCGGTAAAGAGAAGGGACTGGGGGAGTGTCCTAGATCAAATCTACAGTGGGGCGGGCACTGCAAAAGCCACCAAATTTAAACTACATCCAAGAACAGGGAGGGGGGGTGGGGAAGACAGTTTCAACAGAGCTAGATCTGAGAAATCAGTCCAAGTTATAACAACCACAATAAAATGAAGGAAATATACTTAAATCAGCTTATGTCCAGTTGATGTATGCAGACAAATCTCAGTAGCAAGCAACTCTACTTAAAATGATTTTGTTTTTTTTTTGTAAAGTACAGGAGCAGTTTTCCCTTACCTTAGCAAGGTACTTTGCAATTATAGGTTTAATGTCTATGATTAATTTCTCTTTATTAACAAGGAGAGTTGAGTGCTTGTATCAGTTTAAGGCTTTCTAGTGCTTTCCAGCAGGTATTGGAGCTAGTGCTAGTCACAGGGATGCTTAAAGGTAAGATGAAGAAAATGGTTTATCCTAAGCACTGCAGTGTGCACTAGAAAAATTAGATGTGATCTATCTAAAAAGTTGTTTTAGTGGAGAGTCACTATTTTTAAAATGGTAAGATAGATTTAAAGGAGGTGGTCAATTTGTATTCTGGTACTATGGAACACAGTAGGATGGCCAATAAATTTAAATAGTTGAAGGGGAGTGATTTCACAAAATGATGATTTTGTGCTTACACAAGCCATTGAAAGCAGAGAGGAAATTAGATATATGGTCAGATTAACATAAGAGGCAGGCAACTAGAAATACAGTGGTATTTAAGAGCACAGTAGTGGGAGGGTGGGAAAAAATTCTGCTGGACTCACAAGAGACAGAGCTGTTGTCTCAAGTTTTAATATGCAGTTAAAAGCAGAATACAAGTAAAACACAAGGTAAAGAAAAGTCACAGTATTCAAAATATAAAAAGGCAATAAAGTAATACAAAGTACAACAAATAAAACGCAAACTAACCTTTCCTTCACAGCAAAGTGTAGCAGTCTGGTTGAGCCTTTCTAGTAAAGCTTGGTCTGTTGGCCCATGTAAGCGCATACTGAGCACTCCTACATCTGCCTACACGCACAGTAGTTGGTGGTCCCCCCGACACAATCGCTGACAACTCGTAAGTTCTTATTTGCACTAAGGAAAGGGAAAAGAAAAATGCTATACCATCATACAGTCAAAGGTCGGAATATCATGACATGAACTGTGATGTGCACCACATGTTTTGACTTGAAAATCCTGTAAGAGATTGTCGGAAAGTAATTAGCACATTGCATTTTTTTCCCGACCATCACAAGCACATCCACTATTTTTACATTTTTATGCTATTAGCTGTGAAACTTTACAAGGCCAATATAAATTGCAGTAAGAAGATGCAAACGAGCTAGTATAAGCCTAAGCCAAATCCCAGTTTGTGATGGGATGTGAGCTTACTAAATTAACCGTGAGAATAATTAAGGCATCAGTTGCGCGTTTTTTTTTTGTTGTTTGTGGGTGGGAACCCAAAGACATATAGGTGTTTAAACAATGTGAAATGGCCTGATCTTAAAAAATGCAGTTTTCAAGATTATCCCAATCTAGTTCTGACAAAACTGAAGCTATACTTAAAAACTACATATAAAAAAAGGTACAGGTAAAAACTTAGTCCTACCCTGGCAAAGGAACATGACATTTACCATATGCTGCAGTGGATGCTTCAGGGTTTGTGTTGAAACCAGCCATTGGGTTTTATTGAAATCCTCAGAGTTCATAAAGTGGGGGGCCAATCAGATTGGTTTAGATGGTGTGGTTGCTGGCCAGTGGCAAGGGTTTATATATATATATATATATATATATATATATATATATATATATATATATATATATATATATATATATTTTTTTTTTTTTTTTTTTCTGGGAAGGACAGGGTTAAAGTGTGTGGGGAATAAAACTGAAGAATACTCCTAAGGTTTAAGTGGTGAATATGTATAACCCTCATTAATTTTAATCCAAAAAATGGTTATCAAAGTAAGTCTATGAAATTGTTAATCATAAGATGAAATAGCATAGACTAAAGATAGGAGCTACCTCGGGTAATGAATCCACACTAAAAAGATTCAATATCGCATATATCAATAAAGAAGACCAGTCTTCTTAAATTGTGTGCTTAGAATAAAATTTGGAAACAGTCCAGCTTGCTAGTATGCATGGTGGTGATGCTTTGTAAAATTGATTATGCTGGTAATTAAAATCAGAGTGTTTAGTCCTGGATGCTTTTTTCTTCAAGCCTGATCAGACACCCAAGCTCTCTTCTCGATGTAGTCATTCAGTGATACTTGAAGTTCCTCCTTGGGTAATCTGTCCAGAATATGGAAAACAAATTTATCGTGACCAGGTTTACATTGGTTGTCCTTGGCCAGAGCATTTATGTTTTTTTGTATCTGATATCAGTGAGATGACTGGCAATCCTGGTTTTAAGCGTGTAAGTTTTTCCGATGTAAATGGCTGAGCAGCGTGAGCACTGGGCCTATCAGTGGGTTCCTTGCTGTGATGGTAGCTGTCTGTGTTGGGACTGTGGTAACCTGAGCGGTTGCTAATGTAGCAGCAATATCTGCAGTTAGGGAGCCCACAAGAGAGGATCCCTTTTGGAAGATTGAGAGCCAAATCTGATAACCTTTCACATCCTTTCTATAAAATCTCTATAATGTTCCTGTTCCTTCAGAGGCTGAAGCTGGGTTTGTCTGGTAGAAGGCTGTTAATTTAATTATTGCTCAGGATGATCCAGTTATCCTGGATTCCTACAATTTCTTTACAGTCCATGGAGTTAAGTGGTCATGGAAATACCTTTTACTCCAGTGGTGTGATTATTTATTTGTCTTTTCTTCTGGTGGCATTCCCATCTGTGTAGGTTTGTTTTATTTTAGGAGGGAGATGGATTTGAGCATATCTAGTATGAATTTCTTGCATTACCCCCCCCGGCAAAAAAGTCTCTTCCCAGGTTGGTCGTATTTGTCAGTCCTTGAGCTCCTTAGAAACTCACCATTTTCACACCTTGGGATTTAAACCTGTTCTTTTTAGTCTTGAACGTATGCATGCTGTCCCTTTGCAGCAGTCTGTTAACCCTGGTGGGCTTTCAAAAGAGCTTATTGGACAGCAATATTGAGTTGCTTGGTTCAGAGATTTGGAGGTCCAGAAAATTGGCCTTGGGCTTGAGTATTTGTGAACTTCAGGAATTCTGTGCATTTTCCAGTGTGTTCGAAAAAGGTCCATGAGTTCAGCTTCAGTACCATTCCAGAGTAGAAAAAAGTCTGTATATCTGAGATAGCATCCCATATGTTGGTAGCAAGTGGAGTTGTGTACATGTTCCTTCTCCCACTTACCCAGTGTGGTGGTTAAGGTGGGGGACATGGCTGCCCCCATCACAGTGCCTCATGTTTGCATGTAGATTGAAATGGAAATGGCTGTTTAGCAGAACCTGAAGGAGCTTGCTGATGGTTTGTCTGTGGCAGCTCCATGGTCCCTGAGGACGCTCTAATACTGCAGTTACATGGAAGCATGATAGTGCCTCCACGTCTATAGTAACCAGAAGAGATCCTTCGTTGACAGGTACTTTCGGATTTTAAAGTCTCCATTGTCCAAGATGAATGAGGGGTTCTGCTCTAAGGACTTGACCTACACTTCTGGGTAGGTAGATACAAACTCGGTAATGCTGCTGCTGCATGCTATTGGCAAGTCTTGCATGCTACGACTCGTCTGTATGGCAGGTCTTTAATGCGTTTGTGAGGCTTGCGAATTCCAAAGAAATTAGTAAGATTAGGGTCTGTAATGGTGATTGATCCATTAGTCAGGTCGGCATCACTCAATTAGAAGAATTCCAGCATTATGTTCTAATACGCTGCTTTTACTAGTTTGATGTCAATTTTTCATAGTAATTCTGGTTGCTTAGCATAGACTTGATTTATGATGGTAAGAGTCTTTCTCCGACTAATCTCCCTCCTTTGTCTGCCTTCATGATCCTCCAGGTAGGGTCAGAGCTACAGTGGATATAAAAAGTGTACACAACCCTGTTAAATTGCCAGGTTTTTGTGATGTAAGAAAATGAGAAGATCCAAAACACAAGGCCCGGCCGACTGGTATGAATCGCTTTTAATGCTTTAAAGCGTATGTAGAGCAATAGCACAAACCGGTTTCGGCCAAGCAAATTACCTTCATCAGTGAAAACGAAAACTGAAATTCAGTGCCCTTTTGTTTACACTAGGATAAACGTAATCTTACAGCTCATTGGTAGTTCATAAATTTTCATTCAAACCTGGTGGAAATAAACCACCCAGTTTAATAATCCACTTTTTTGTATTTAATATTGAGTGCCATCCAGCTTTATTTGTTTCATCTCCCACAACCTTGCCTATAATAATAAATCTAAAATTACCATTCTGGTGTACCATGGGGTGTTTATATAAAGCATTACTCAATTTTTTGGTCCTAATGTCGCTGCAATGTTCAGTAATCCGTAATCTCAAGGGTCTCAAGTTTGGCCAGTGAACGCTGTGCAGGTGCGTGTTGCAAGATAAATCACCCAGTCATTTCCACAATTGGGCATAAAACCTAATGTCATAGACTATGCCAGTGTTTCTACTGGTAAATTGTTTAGATTTCATCAACCTATGAAAATGTATGCAGTGTCCACAAGGGACACAACCAACCAATAGATCACCTGTCAGAATACTTTGAGTAAGATGCTGAATACATCCAAAACCAAGTTTGAAGTGACTTAAAATGTGAACCAATGGTCCTCCCCCACTGAAAGGAGAGAGAGCATCAGTCCTTTAGAAACCCGGATAGCTGTGTGTCTACTAAAAGAACATTCCAATGTCTTTGTACACTGTCTAATAAAATATTCATGTTTCTACCATAGGTGGTAAAAATCTGAATCAGTTCCCCATTTTCTGTCTTTATATTGCAATAAGTCCTTTCTGTCCAGCCCTGAAACCCAATTACTGACAGTAAGAATGTTGCCAATTTTATAACCCCTATATTTAAACCTATTTGGCAGGTCATCCTTAAAATGTTACTAGATGGCTGCGTGTGAACAGATGTGGTTAATCCGAAGAAATTGAGATTTGGGGAAATTCTTGGTAATGTGTGGCGGATGAAAGCTAGATACATGCAATAGGGAGTCATACTGTGGGTACTTGCGATAAACCTCTGTGTCCAAGGTATGATCTTCCTTTCTGGTAACTAGCACATCCCAAAAAGTTATTTTTGGGGACCATGGTTAACCGTAAAATGTGTATCCCACTTATTGCTGTAACTCCTGTAAATAAACCAAAAGGGCAAAACAGCTAAAGACAAGCAGGTGAAAAAGGATATCCAACAGCTGCAGGCAAAATACTTTAAACGTAAAACAGTTTATTGTAAAAACTCCACACGTTTTTTTGTCACCCTCGTAGAGTAACTTCTTCAGAAATACAAACTAATTTCAAAGTAGCGGTTTAAAAACCTGGCACATATTATCATGTGATATTGTGAACCTTTTCTTCAGAAATACAAACTAATTTCAAAGTAGCAGTTAAAAACCTGGCACATATTACCATGCTCTACATGGCATTTAAACGCATACACCAGTAAATAAATAGAAGTGTCAACTAAAAGAAAAATGAAAAATACTATAGTTAAAGAATACTTAAAATAGTTTTAAAAGTAATTTAAGCATAATGAGTATGAATTAAGAAACAGTAATAAAATTGATGAATCGATACATTCAAATGCACTTGTTAAACAAGTAAGAATCGGGCAGGTACTGCACATAAACATATGTAAGTATGCTACAAGCATTGTGAGACTTTGTCCTAAGTAAGAATGAAATATTTTTATCATCTCATAAGACTTTTTAACTTTAATAAGCAAGAAATGTTACAATTTTCATTCAAACCTGGATGTGCAAAGGCATCAAGGGCTAGTTGCCATTCCAGTTCACATACCTCAAGAAGTAAAGAACTGGGTCCTCCTCTAATGTCTGGCACTATCTGGTCAATAGCTTGAAAGTAAAATGTGTGGCCTACTTAAAGATGAGTGCCTAGCTAAAGCATTTTCGCTATTATTTTGTCTATAGCATAAGTGTGCTCGTAAATCCTTTCACAAAACTTCCTGTCAGTTTTACCAATGTAAAACGCCGGACAGCTGTTGCACTTTGCTATATATATTCCCTTAGATTCACAATTCAATTTATGTTTAATGGAGTACTTGCTGTTATTACCTACCTGAAATGAACTACCAGTCCTAATGTGCTTACACATCCTACATGCCCCGCATGTAAACATGCCACCAGGTCTCCCACTAGATCTAGTATTCTTACTTTCTAGGCGGCTTTTCAAATTAGCCCCCCCTTCTATAGACAATTTTAGGTAAATGACCTAATCTAGCAACTATAAGGTTGTCCTTGTATAAGAAGGACCAGTTTTTATATAAGATCATTTTGACCTGTTCGCTATCGTTAAAAGTTGTAATAAAGCACACATAAGTGGAATTCTGTTCAATCTGGTCGTTGCTATCTTGAGCTGTTCCACTGACCGACATAAAGGGTATTGGTAGTTATCTGGTGGGTAGTGTTGTGGTTCAAAGTATTGTTGTATATGGGAACTTCTGGAGACTCGAGCTGGAAAGTCTGGCCTGAATCTATCCGTATTAACAGAGGTTTGAAGTAACCATTGTTACGTTTACATTGAATTTCCTCAGTTAGTGAGTCTATTAAAGTAATAGGATAGCCACGTTTTTGGAACATGTCTTTCAATAGATGGCATTCAACTAAAAAATCGCTATCTAATGAACACATTCTTGCAGCCCTAATAAGTTGACTTTTTAGTATTGATCTCTTGTGTGTGTATGGGTGGGTGCTAGTATAGTGCAAAAAAGTTACAATAAATAACTTTCCTAAAAATTTTGAAAGTAATCTCTTATTTACTGAGTCTTTGGTCAATTTAACATCTAAATCTGTACATTCAGTGCTAAATTTGAAAGTGAACGTAAAGAAACTCGTAGAGTTAAAATAGTTCACAAGTTGTAACGCTTGATTCTTGTCACCTCTATAAACGATAGATATCTAAAAATCTAGTATAGTAAATTAAAGAAGTATTAATTTCTGGTTTATTAAATATAAACCACTTCTCCCAGTAGGCCATGAAGAGGTTTGCCAGGCTAGCCCCACATGGTGAACCCATGGCAGCACCTTGTTTTTGCAAGTAATATTCACCATTAAACATGAAAAAGTTGTTTGTGAGGATAATATCAAGTTCTGTGACCAAATCAATTTCCACTGCTGGTGCATTTTTATCTTTCAGTGAAAGGGCAATCCATTCTACAGCCTCCAGATGAGGGATAGAAGTATACAAGTCAACTACATCAATAGTCAAAAAGTTGTTCCCTTGGTTAAATTCTAGGTCATTTAACTTTTGTAAGAAAGATCATGAGTCTTTACATACTTGTGGTTTGAATTTTAAGTATTTTTGTAAGATGGAATCGACTAATTTCGCACAAGGATAAGTTAGAGGCTCTGCCGTCGATAAGCGGCCTCATAGGTGGATTAAACTTGTCCTTGTGTATTTTGAGAATACCAAACATTACTGGTGTCTTAGGGTACGACATATTGATGTAGCTGTATGTTTCAAGGTCAATTTTTGCCTCTATAAATCACTAAAATAACCTCTAATGTGTGAGTGTACTACATTCATCTCATTCAGTGATGACTTGGAAATAAGCAGTGTTGTTCAAAACTAACTCCATTTTGTTATAATCGATAGTGTCAAAAATTACCAGACCTCCCCCCTTATCTGGCTATTCTAACTTGTAAAGATCTTAAAAGTTTAAGTGCTTGTGTTTGTTCATAACTAATATTGTTTTTCCTGTGCATACCTACATTGTTGTATGCATGTGAGTATGTTATGTGCCTGATGTCTAGTTCACATACATTCTCAAATAGGCTAAGGGGGATAGAGTGGAGGGTTATACCTGCTTGTTGGTCTAAGGGTACAGTTTGAATTACATGAATTGCCCAGAAGGGTTAAATTTAATTTCCTCACCTAACACTTTAAGTCAATTAAGGTTTTGGCAATGTTAATGTTCTTACTAGGAACAAAAGTGTTGCCTCTGGCCAGCAATTCAATTAAAGCTGGTTCAATGGTGATTGTGGAAAAATTACAGATATTAAAATCGCTACCTATATTCATAAGAATGTCAAGTTTAGTGGCAGTTGTTAAACCCCCTTCTGTTCTCTTGCGTCGATTGTTCCATGCTTTGTTCCTTTGATTCTGGAATGGTCATGTTCTTGAAGACAACCTGGGGTTCCTGTCCTTCTGAAAATTTATCTCAGACTGGTTGTTCTGGTTAAACTGATAGTTGCTCTGGTTATTATGTGATCACAGTCTTTCACTGCGTCTTACATCAGTCACATTAGTGTCGTTAGTGTCATTGCTATTGTTTCCTATAGGGTGGTCAAGGTTATTCACTGTAGTGGTCGTAGAAGTAGAATTATGGCCAGATCTGTGCCATTTGAGGTCTAGGGTATGCTGAACTGTTATAAGCTTAAACGGCCCCTAATAATTTTTTTAATCTTATTACCCTTAAGCCTGTCTAGTTGTTCAATACTAGAAAAAACTCTACTATAATCGTACTTGTACCTACCAAAGTCTGTATCTGCATTGATGTCTTTATCCAAGTCATCTACATCTTTTAAGATGCTGTCAGTTTGCAGTGACTAAAGTTTAACCATAAGTTCCATTAGTTGGAAGCCTTGTTGGTCAAATAAGGCTACAAGCTCTTTATGAAAATGTCTGGAATCAGCCCAGTAGGAAATTGATATCGAAGGCCCTTAGGTGCTACTTGCTCTTGTAAACATTGCGTAAAGTACACCACTTTGAGCACATCCCAAAAAGTTATTTTTGGGGATCATGGTTAACCGTAAAATGTATATCCTACTTATTGCTGTTTAAACAACAAACTCCTGTAAATACTCAACATCAGCTCTCCACACCATCCAGCAGTCATCTAAATAATGCCTCCAAATGTCAGTGTCGTCTTGGTATATATTATGGCTGGTATCATAAATGAGCTGTTCCTCTACAAAAGCCATAGATCGGCATAAATGGGGGCAAAAAAGCCCCCCATAGCTGTGCCCTGTACCTGCTAATAACATTTTTGATAAAAACATTTTAGTTAAAACCTGTTCCGCCAGGCAGACCAAAAAAGTGTTGAATCCAGGTTGGTAGATTTCAGATCTGTGTAACCAATATTCAGGTGCCTGTAAGCCAGCCCAATGGGAGGATATTGGTGTACAGGGCAGATGCATCCAGAGGGCATAGCAACCAGCCTGGTTCCAACTGCATCTCTGAAATTATCTGTAAAAATTCAGTGGTATCTTGGATCCTGGACTGAACCAATTTGAGTAAAGGTCGTAGGGGTTTCGTTAAAAATTGAGAAAGTGTTTCCATTATAGAGCCTTTCCCAGAGACAATGGGGTCTACCTGGTGGATTAAGATCTTTGTGTATCTTTGGTAGTAAATACAAATATTGACACCTTGGGTCAGGCAGGGTCAAATGATGTAATACTGAATCAGATATGATGCCCTCCTCCTTAGCAGACAAAAGAAATTAATCAGCATCTTTCTTGAGCCTAAAACTAGGATCGAGAGGCATATGCATATAATAGCGCCCATCGTTCAGTTCTTTCTGCTTCAGCATTATATTGTTCCCAATCCATAACAACCACCACCCCTCCCTTATCTGCAGATAGAATTACCAAATTATTGTTGTTCTCCAGCTCTTGTAGAGCCTTTAGTTCGATCTTTGAGAGATTTTTATACTTGATCCTAGATTCCCTGAAGTGAAAATGTAGATCTTTGAGAATGCATGTTTGGAACATCTGGACATTGTGATGCATAACAGGTGTGAAGTTAGATTTGTGATATTGACTGCATCATCCTTCCCAAAATTGGTAGATTCAAAATGTAATCTGAGGTTTAACAAACGACAAAAGGATGTAACATCCTGTGCTAGAAAGTCTTCCGAGACAAAAAAAAATCCAGGTACAAAATTTAACCCTTTATTTAACAATTGAATGTAAATCGGTGACAGATTGTGATGAGGTATTTAACACGTTGTGACAATCAGTTATTTCTGTACCATCAATCAAAGTAGGTCTGCCCTTGGTGTGTCTTCTACCTGCCCTCCTGGTCCCACCCCTAAAGGGTTTAGTGAATTACTATGTTGGGACATTGGGGAATCTGTGGTATGCTGTTTATCTAGGTCTGTGGCTGAAGAGGAATAATCACCAGGTGTCCCATTGTGAGTAGAACTAGGTTTCTTAAGAATTGACCTGGGCAGTTTCCTTTTAAGAATTTTCTTACTACCATCCTGAAATTTAACGTGTGTGTTGGTACTAAAGGGGTTACCCGTGTCATAATCCCCCATATCCTTTTGGAATTTGTGTGTGTATTTTTCTTTGTTTAAGCTGATCTAAATTAAGTAGTTCTTGGCTCAATTTATTTAGACGTGGTATAGAAGGGTTGGCCCTCATCTTTTCGTGTCCTCACACATTTGGGTAATCTCCAATATACCCATGTCAATGGACCGATCATAATAGGCTTGTCAGTACCTTAAATCCCATTGAGACTTTTTGTTGGGCTATAGCCCATTGTTCGGTCAATTCTGTATCTATATTAAAAACGTGAGACCACGGTAAATCACTTCAAAACTTTTCCCACCTTTAATGTTACCTATAACCTGTACAATTCAATTGAAAAACAAATCTGTTAGGGGTAAAATATTAAAAAAAACAAAAAATACAGTAAACTGGTGCACAAGTGTGCACACCCTTAAACTAATACTTTATTGAAGTACCTTTTGATTTAATTACAGCAGTCAGTCTTCTTGGGTAGGAGTCTATCAGCATGGTACATCTTGACTTGGCAATATTTGCCTACTCTTCCTTGCAAAAGTACTCCAAATCTGTCAAATTGTGATAGCATCTGTTGTGCACAGCCTTCTTCAGGTCATCCCACAGATTTTCTGTTGGATTTGGGTCCGAGCTCCAGCTGGGCCATTCCAAAACTTTAATTTTCTTCTGGTGAAGCCAATCATTTTGTTGGTTTGGATGTATGCTTGGGGTCATTGCCATGTTAAAGGGTAAAATTCATCATCTTTCTAGCAGACACCTGAAGGTTTTGGGCCAAAAAGTGGCTGGTGTTTAGAACTGTTCATAATTCCCTCCACCTTGACTAAAACCCCAGTTCCAGCTGAAGAAAAGCAACCCCAAAGCATATTGCCACCACCATGCTTCACCGTGGTGATGGTGATCTTTTGGTGATGCAAAGTATTTTTGCGCCAGACATACCTTTTGGAATTGTGACCAAAAAGTTCAACCTTGGTCTCATTAGACCACAACACATTTTCCCACATGCTTTTGGGAGACTTGATGCATTTTCAAATGCTGAATCAATGGTAACTGATCTCTCGCTTATCATAAAGTTTGGTTCCCCCCCCCAGTCAGTCTCAGTTGTGTGATTACTGTGGTAAGTATAGACACCTTATAGCCTCTCCTGAATTGTTGTACTAATTCCTTTGACTCTTTGTGGAAATCAACATCTTTTGTACAAAGTCTTGACGTCCCCCATAGTTGTCCCTTAAGTATGTTACGGATGCATTCTGGTATGGAAGAGAAGATTGTTCTTCCAGCAGTCTTTGCGGAACAAGTATCTAAGGTGCCATCTCCTGCAGACAGGGAGACTTCTAGAAAATGTATGGAATCTGAAGCTTTCACAGTAAATCTGAGGAAAGCAGTAGTTTCTTCTAAACATTTAAACTCTCAAAGTTGATCTGTGATGCCATCCCAGAATAAAAGAATGTAATCTACAAAACTTTCATAATATAGGATGCAAGAGCACCAGATGTTGCCATTATTGAATGTATGATTCCTCCCATAAAGCTTTGACATAGTTGGCTTAACTATTGGCACATGGGGGGGGGGGGTACCCATTGCCATATCCCATTGCCAATAGAATTCATTGTTGTACATGGCGATGTTCTCAAATACAAGTTCCAGAATCATACCATGGTGTCAATATCTGTCACTTTTCTGGCGTAGAAAAGTTTGAGTAGATTTTATACCGAAGGTATTACAGTACATCCATGGTCAAATATATTTTGTCACCTTCCAAGGCACAAATAATCATATAAAGTATCAAAAAATTATCTCTGACCGTGCCTTGTAATCTGCGTGTGGTCATTCCTATATAGGCGGAGGAACAGAGGGTACAGTGTGCCAGCTACACTATATTAGTGGTGTTGCAGTCAGCTGAATCTGGCACATTGTACCCTCTGTTCCTCCTCCTATATAGGAATGACCACACGCAGATTACAGGAGAGAATCAGAGAGCATGTATATGATATGCACAGAAAGGCAGACACTAATGCCCTAGCTAGGCATACTATGGATTTGGGGGCATCACATACCTTTAAATTCATGGTGACAGAGAAAGTCTGGATAGGTAATTAGAGGAAGGGCAATCGGGAACAGAGTTGAAACAAAAGAATTAGAATGGATTATCAGGATACGTGTGAATCAGTATTAAACTTGTTCTGTTGAACAAACTACTAAGTAGTTTACTGTTCTTTTATATATTATGCTTTTTAACTACGTGAAGTTATATAATGCGTTTTTATTAATTTTTTTCTGATTCTGAATAAGTTTGTTGTAAATGTTTATGTATGAAAGAGTTAATATGCAAAGTGAAGTAATTTTTACTGGGAAATGCTGTGATTGGTTGGAGTTTTGTATAAGTAATGGGGAAATGATGTAGTGTCTGATGAAGCAGCTTTGGCTGCGAAAGCGCTCACATTTCTATTTGGATTAAATTGTTTGATTTTTATCAGCCGTGGTCTGGTATCTCCTTTTTTTTCTCATTTTGTGTTATCTTTCAATACTGCTGGTGCCTTGTTTTCAGTTTCTGTTAAACAAAAATATACTAGTTCCATGGCCTAGCCATCGACAGCCACAATGGGATGCACAGGTGGATTGTGACAGTCTTTATGTACTTTTGGCAATCCTTTAACTGGTATGACAGGATGAGACCAAAACTCATAAGCATGGCCTACAACCAATCTTTCACATTCCGCATCAGTGTATTTGCTTTAATCTTTGTAATCTTGTAGGTGTGATCTTCATCTAATACATGCATCCTGTTGTCCTAATCTTTGTCCATTAGGAGAATAGCCCCTCCTTTATCAGATGGCCTTATTACTATGTCCTTGTTATCACGTAAATCATGCATAGCTTTTTTGGCGCAGAGTTAAATTACAAAAGTGGTGCTGATGATCAATATTGAGATTCTTGGCAATTTAGGTTTGTTTTCACATACCTTAAGAAGTATCTACTGTGGAAATGGAAGGTGGTATAGAGGTGCTGGGTTTCCTTAAATAGTCTAAATTATGTTCATTCTTAGTCACCAAAATACTTTTTCAACAAGATGTTCCTTCCAAATAATATGAGATCCAGTATAACATCACTCTGCCTAGATGATGCAGATGGTGTAAAGGATAGGCCTTTATTTTAAATGTAGAGCATATTTCTTTATTAAACAAAGTGGGATAGGTTCACAATCAAAATATTTGTTGGATTTCTGTCTTGTTCTGAAATTTCTGTTATGTGAAGACTTTTCTCCTCTTCCATAGGTTCATAGGTAGGTACTAGGCTATCTGCCCTAGGGCCCATACTAGCCTAGCCAAAAAATGTACCTTGGCTTTCGCCACCCAAGAAAATTATTTTCCTGTGCCCCTGTCGAGCAGAGCCACAGAAGTGATCCCCGGGGTGAACTTCCCATTTCCCATCCAGTCATCAAGATTTTTCTTGAGTGCTAATGAGGAGCTCTGTTTGACATAGGTAGTCTGTTCCAGAGTATGGGAAGTCTCTGGGACAGGAATCTATCCCTCTAGCATGTTCTGTTTATTGTGGTGACAAGGTTAAGGTCCCTAGACCGTGTAGCTCGGAGGGATTGGGATTTCTTTAATTGGAGCATGTCCAACAGCTCTGGGTTTGACATAGCTTTGTATGTTAGGCAGAGATCGCCCCTGAGTAGGCGATACGTGATGGAGTAAAGCTGTAGCTTTTTGAGATGGGCTGCATAGGGCATCTGTTTGAGGCCAGTAATCCTCTTTGTGAGGTATTTCTGTGGTCTTTCCAGTTGTAGATGTCTTGTGAGGTACATACCAAAAGGGGCGTTGTACTCTATAATGGGTCTGAGTGATGAGTAGAGGGGAACAATGACCTCTTTTTTTCTGGATGAGAATCCTTTTGTGATGAGATGAGCCACGTAGAAGGATTTCCTGACCACTGTGGCGATGTGATTATCAAAGGAGAGACTACTGTCCACCTGTGTCCCAAGGTCTCCTCACATTTTCGGCATTAAGTAGACTACCAGCTATGTGGTAGTTCATGGGTACAGAGTTTTTACCAAAGGGGATGATGATACATTTTTGGCATTGAGCTTCAGGCCATGGCTTTGACACCAGGTATCTGTCTCAATGAGGCCCTTTTGTAGTTTGTCCACATCATTGGGAGTTTCGATTTATGGCTCCTAGTTTGCAGTCATCTGCAAACTGTTAGCCAAAGACCTTCTGTGTTGGCCTGCACTTCAGAGAAGTAGATACCACAGGAGAGGACCCAGGACTGAACCCTGTGGTACTCCACTTGTCACTGGTCTGATGTCGGATTTGGAATCCGCTACTTTCACAGTGTGGGTTCTGTCAGTGAGCCAGTTGGCAACCCGTCTTGTGACATAGGGATTTATACCTAGTTTAGTGAGCTTATCTATAATTCCAGAGTGGGGGATGGTGTCGAAAGCCTTGGCGAGATGAGCTGTGTGAACCATTTTACCCTCATCTGTGGCTTTGGTGACTGCTTCAAAGAAGTCAATCAGGTTTAGGAGACATGATCTGCCTTTTACAAATCCAAACTGAGTAGGGTCCAGAGTTTGGAGATTACCAATGTCTTTGTTTATGAGTTTTATTTATTTTATTTATTTTACATTTGTTAACCGGGCTAGTCTAGCTGGATATATGTCCATTTTCAGTAGAGGTCCGGGGAGAAAAGCTCCACACATAAATCAATTACAAAGAGACATTAATAAGGTACAATAGGAATATACATTTAATAACAAGAACAACAAAATACCTAAGGTACTCCAAAAAAAATATACTAGTTCAGTAGAAGCATCACAATTACAGGCTCGTCAGGCTAATGGGGTGGTAGTTCCCGGGGTCCGTCGTGGCTCCCCCTTTGTGGAGTGGGATAGCTGTCGTGGTGTGCCATTCAGTGGGTACAAAGCCTGAGGTGAGGCTATGATTGAACATGGTGCTTAGGTAGGGTACCAGTTCATTCTGTAGTTCGTGTAGAATGCAGCCTGGGGATATTGTCAGGTCCCATGGATGCTGTGTTTTTTACCTGTGCAGCCGTGATTATAGGAACTTTGCATTCTTCCGATATAGAGATGGGCCCTCTAGGGGGTGAGAGGGGGGGTAAAGTTAGCACTGAACCTATCTGCTAGGATGTTGGGAATATCAGTTGGTTCTGTATATTTAGTGCCATTATGCTGTAACTCCGAGCAGATCTTAGTGTTCCCATTTAGATTCTTGACATAGCTATAGAATGCCTTGTGGTTGTCTTGGCAATTTTGTTTTCGTAACTAGCTTTGGAGGATTTTATGAGGGATCTCTGCTTCTTACTGAGGTTGACCAGGGAGTTCCTCCAGTCATGGGATTTTACTCTTTTTTTGCAACAGTTTCTTCTGTTGTACAGTTTGTTTATGGCAGAGGACCACCAGATTGGCTTCCTTTTTTTTGGAGGATAACATCTTGGTTCTATTAGGGATAGCATGATCCATGCACTCGTGTAAGTGCTTATAAAGTGCATTTGTGTTGGATTCGGCAGTCATACCTCTATTGTCAGTCTGCATGGGTGTCGTGAAGTTTGCCACTTCTGTCTCAAATCCCCTGCTTAATGAGTGAATCCCATTGTTTATATGTGGCTGTGTACTAAAACTGGAAGTTACAGAAAAAAACAATGCTGTTATATTCTCCTTTGGTCTAGCTCCCGTATCAGTGTGTTGTACAGCTGTAATAGGGTCTTTGTCCTCTGATCTGTGATTGGTGAGCAGTAAAATGGTGTTCTGTGCATCCTTGTGGTAGGGTAACTGGATTCCTTATTTCTTGCCCTCTGGGTTTCACCATATCTGATGTTCTCTCATCTTTAAAGGAGGAGTCTCCTGCCTGAAGTCCGGAGTCATTCTTCCACCATGTGGATATGTGACCTTGCTTGAAATTTGCAGTGTCTCTAGCCAACTTTCTGCTTTTGTTTTGTTGCAGTTTAGCATCATAAAGCATAACTTCATGATGTAAATCCTCTAATTTAGGCAGATACCTGCAGTGAATTTATTCTCTCTATTTCATGTAGTTTATTTTCTAAAACTGAAGTCCGTTCTCTTGCCATCGATTCAAAGAATTCTATTATGATGTAATGGAAGCATAACCCCAAATTAAGTGCTTCCCATTTTCTGAGTAGCTCTGGTTGTGTTCTCGTAGGATGGCAGCTGCAACACTTGCAAACCTCTAAGTAAAACTCTGTGATGGAGGCACGCCTCCCAGTGAAGGCACTGCATCCTTTTTAACTTGTAAAGTCCATTTTCACGTCCTTTGTACGCTAAGGAAAACTATTCAATTTCAGTGGCCGTATCTGGCAAATCTATGTCTGTTCACAAAATTCATTAGAAGCAATGGGTTCACTTCGATTGGGCTATTTGCCTAATACGGCCATGAGAAAATTAGTGAAGCAGATGCAGTGGGGTTGATAGTCCAATTCAGTTGCACTCCTCTCAGCCATGTGTTCCTTCGGTGTGATAACAAAGACAAAGTAAAAAGTGCACCTGCAGTTTCCAAAGGTTGGAGGTATACACACTGAAAGAAGAAAACATCAAACATGCTCCAACCAACACTCTCTGAGGTACATACACTTTATGATCTGTTCAACCCATAACTTCCTGTTGATTTTAAAACAGCTGTAGCCAATCAAATCACAGTTGTAGCCTGTGCCCCCTTAAAGTGGCTGCAAGGTTCAGTGGTACATTGCCATTAAGTCCTGGTAGCCTGTCCACTTGCAAGCTAGCTATTCAGTGCATATCGGCAATCTGTTTTAAAAATGTCATATCTCTAAATACATACAGTGGATATAAAAAATATACACACCCCTGTTAAAATGCTGGGTTTTTGTGATATAAAAAAATGAGACAACAATAAATAATTTCAAAACTTTTCCCACCTTTAATGTGACCTATAACCTGTACAATTCAATTGAAAAACAAATTTGTTAGGGGAGAATATAAAAAATAAACATAAGCTGGTTGCACAAGTGTGCACAGTCTTAAATGAATACTTTGTTGAAGGACCTTTTGATTTAATTACAGTATTCAGTCTTCTTGGGTAGGAGTCTTTCAGCATGACACATCTTGTCTTGGCAGTATTTGCCCACTCTTCCTTGCAAAAGTATCAGATTGCGAAGGCATCTCTTGTGCACAGCCCTCTTCAGGTCACCCTACAGATTTTCTATTGGATTTATGTCTGGGCTCTGGCTAGGCCATTCCAAAACTTTAATTTTCTTCTGGTGAAGCCATTCTTTTGTTGATTTGCATATATGCTTGGGGTCATTGTTGAAAGGTGAAATTCCTCTTCAGCTTTCTAGCAGATGCCTGAAGGTTTTCGGCCAAAAGTGACTGGTATTTGGGACTATTCAGAATTCCCTCAACCTTGAATAAAGCCCCAGTTCTAGCTAAAGAAAAGCAATCCCAAAGAATGATACTGCCACCACCATTCTTCACCATGGGGGTGGTGTTTTTTGGTGATGCAAAGTGTTTTTGCGCCAATTGTACTTTAGGAATTGTGGCCAGAAAGTTCAACCTTGGTCTCATCAGACCATAACATATTTTCCCATATGCTTTTGGGAGACTTGATGTATTGTTTAGCAAATTTTAGCTGGGCCTGGATGTTTTTCTGTGTAATTAAAGGCTTCCATTTTGCAGCCCTACCCCATAGTCCAGACATGTGGAGAATATGGGAGATTGTTGTCGCATGTAATACACAACTAGTACTTGCCAGAAATTCCTGCAGCTCCTTCATTGTTGCTGTAGGTCTCTCAGCAGTCTCCCTGATAAGTTTCCGTCTCAACAAATTTGAGTCAAAATCAGGGACGTCCCTGAAAATTATGACCTC
The DNA here is from genome assembly GCF_019279795.1 of Protopterus annectens. Lineage (NCBI taxonomy): Eukaryota > Metazoa > Chordata > Ceratodontiformes > Protopteridae > Protopterus > Protopterus annectens. Next base: position 1,685,033,161 of record NC_056729.1, read on the forward strand.
TGCCCTAAACAGATATGCCAGTGTTTGTCCTGCTGTGATACTGTGTGAGGTTGGAAGGTGATGTTGTAACATTATTTCCTGCTAGAATGGCGGCTTCTCTTTATTACAGTCATGAAATGTAATCCCACAACAACTGTTGGTCAACATCCACAGAACGAGTTGTGTGGTATGGTATTCCTAATTTTCCTTTACATTCACTCATTCTGATGCATGATATAATTATTTAAGCACCAGCTTGATGTATATCTACGTGGCTTAGTGGTACATCATGTTGTGTAGTGTATGCAAGGTCCGGGGTTCGAGACTTTGTGTTTTATTTTGTTCCTGAGGAGAACAAGGGCCCTCGCATACAGAGTGACTAAGGCAATTTTAAGCAGTTGTGAGCGGGTTTGCGCAATGCTCCACATTGCTTAGCCAAGTGCAAACAAGCTCAAACCCGCTAACTACTGCTTAATAGTGCTTACTCCCGCAAACCCCCGCACTAATTTCTTTGAAAGAAACGAAAAATGGGGAGATAGGAAAGTGGTGAAAAAGACAGTATGGAAAATAGCTCGGGATGTGCAGGACGGGTGTAGGGAAGGTCCATAGCTGCCCATTTCTTCAGCAGCTGTGCATATGCAATAAATTTGGAGGTAGATATGAACCCTTCAACCCCTGAGAGAGGGGTGAGGACAACAAAGTATGTTGTAATGCCAATTAAACATTTCATGTGTCCAGTGGACATGTTTGCAAAATGGGCAGCTATGTATAGGGTGTAATTTTTTTTTTTGGGAACAGATTGCCCTTTTTTTTTTCAGGTGAGTGGAATGTGGGGTAGGGAAAGTAGGTATATTTGGGGAGGTAGGTTGGGGAGGTAAACATACAAGACAAACAAGACACATACAGGGGCAGTATATGACACGTGGTGGGTAAACACCTTTGATGGGGAGGGATGTTTGGAAATCCCATGAGCCCCCAGATGGAAACAGTGGGACGGAGTTCCCCACCCATGGGCAGTCACCACTGCACCTTCACGGCCCAGAAGGTGGCCCTGTTGGTGGCTGTGTAGGAGGGGCAAGCTGACCCATGAGTTGAGCCACTCGGGACTCAAGCTGGCGTAGAGGTTCTGCAACAGAACGTTGAATCTCTCTATGCACCACAGCCCGTACCGTACAAAGGGTGATAGGTGCCTCTCCGCCCATTTTTGCATGGGGGGGGGCCGAGCCCCATCCCCTGCAGTACTTCCACCGGAAGGTGGCACAGGACCAACGGAGGGAGGAGGTCCTAGGCTGGGTACTGGATCTGGTGCCATGGCCAGCTCAGGTGGGACAGGTTGGTCCGTTGGGACCGGCCTTCCCATACGAACTATGTTTTGGAGAGTTTAATAAAGATATGGGTTAGTAACAGTCAACAGCATTCCCAAATAGTTATAACAGCATGCAGAAGTATTCCCATTAACCCAACACACCAGATTTTCAACAGTTGAAAAGCAAGCATAACTCATGCATATATAGAACAATAGTGGACATTACAACAGCATGCAGGTTTAATTGATGGCAACAGGCCACCAATATTGTGGTATTTTAACAGGGCACATGCATAGAAATAAATGCAAATATTTATAAACCAATAGGACATATGTCCCAACAAATGTTTTGAGATTAGACATACCAATTGAGGTGTGGAATTGCATTTTTTTATGCACAATACAGTAGGGTAGAAAAAGATAGCTCAATTAACAACTTATATATCCTTCTAGTTTTCACTACATTTCTGTTAACTGCAGTTACATGTCCCTTACATGTAATATTACACTACGCAATGTCCTTATATTGTGCATTTGGATTTTGCTAGATCATTATATACATGAGCTGTATCTTGCATACAAACTGTCCAAGGTGAAGATGTTACTGCAACATATTTTGAGAATTGCTCAAACACACTACTGCTAAGGTGGTACACGGACAGCTCTACTTTCATATAATTATCTAGATACTTTCAGGTGAAAGTATCAGTTGTATGTTAACAGCTCCCTACATTTCTGGCAGCACACTGACATTTCTCGGGAGCACAATACCAAGCTGCTCATGTGCCAGATTAACCTGTACATGCTGGGCATGAACCAACAAATATGCATAAAAGCTACTGGCACTCCCTTCATCCACGTTATATTGGCCTACCCAAATGTGGGTTGACACTGCTTAATACAACACTATTTGTAGAATGCAACAGTACAACATATCAAAGTGACACAGACGCACTCCAGGTATTATACATTTATTAAAGGATTATTACACCTTTATTGGGTGAAAACACTTTTCGAAGGCTCTCTCATTTTTTATATAACAGTCCGTGCAGAATAATTACTAACCTGCCTCATGACGCAGCCTTTGCAGCCTATCTTCATGGGCTTGCAAATCCATAGCCTGCTCACCTGCAGCTGTGAAGTAAATGCAGTGATATTGAGACATACCTATCCATAGTATAGACAAGCATGGCAATTCTTAACTACTTAATACAATGGCTACTTACTCAGTACTGTAGCATTAGGCATCCTATGGGATTCCTGGATCCACCGGTCCAGTTCATCCCCCCTATGCCACTTCTGGTCAGAATAATGGTGCCTGACCTGCTCACGGTAGATGTACATTAAGTCTGAGGAACACCAGTGGCACTGGTGAGATCATGGGCAAGACTGTTCCAGGCCTCCGTTTTATGTTAGGTACCCTGGTACTGGCCCTGCATGAGTCTTTGCTCATGTTTGTGGATGAGGAGCCAAACCATAATTTTGGGCTCCTGGATGCCCCAGCGTTCCGCTCTAAACTGAGTGCCCTCACCTACATCAGCCATGCTGACTGCAGAAGGAAGCTACAACCAGTTATAGCAAGTATTCCTGCCTGTGGAGATTAAATATGCCTCATTTCCCACACTTATTTGTAATTGGCCAGTTTTGAAACAGCTCAGTTGTGGGCACGCCTGCTTAGCTGATGTTGGCAATGTTTAAAATACCTTTGATAGATATGTCTCTGAAAGTGCATCTTTGTGAAATGCTATTATGGCTTAGTGGTCAAGTACTGTGACTGTAGTGCACAGTATCCTGAGTTCGAGCCCTGTCCATGCTTCTTATTTTCCTGCTGGACAGAACTGACTGGTTAAGGAACAGTAAAGCAGGTGTGAGTGTGTTTACCCAACTTTGCCCAACGTTGCACTGGTTAGCGCATTGCGCAGCTACGCGCAAATGTATATAAATATGCTCAATACTGGTAATGTGGTTAGCAGTGCTTTATATTGCTTAAAATAAGGTACTCATGCCTCAGAATGCGTAAACATTTCACCTTCGTATATATAATTCATGCACTACTAAATTTAACATTTCATTGCTTTTTACAAAACTTATACATAAAAAAATGTCAGGAAAAAGTTTTGTATACAGATTTCCCACAGAAAATGGAACGTGCAGTAGTGGGATTCGAGCCGGGAATGCCTCCTCTTTGTGCGAAAGCTCTAACCACTACGCCATCGCTGTGTTGCTTAATTTGCATATATTTTTCTTGTTATCCTCTTCTCGTGTCTAAGCTGCTGTAACTATAGCTAAGCAATGGGCAAAACCGAGCAACTATGTGAAGGTATATCGGTAGATCTTTCGGCTGTTCCCATTAGGGGTCGCCACAACAGATCAACTGTTTCCATTTCTTCCTGTCCTCTGCATCTTGCTCTGTCACACCAACCACCTGCATGTCCTCTCTCACCGCATCCATAAACCTCATCTTAGGCCTTCCTCTTTTCCTGTTACCTGGCAGTTCATCCTTAGCATCTTTTTCCCAATATACTCTGCATCCCTCCTCCGCACATGTCCAAACCAATGTAATCTTGCCTCTCTGGCTTTGTCTCCAAACCTTCCAACCTGGGCTGACCCACTAATACTTACTCCTAATCCTGTCCATCCTCTTCACACCCAGTGCAAATCATCTTCAACTGTGCCACATCAAGCTCTGACTCCTGCCTTTGCCAATGCCACTGTCTCCAGCCCATATAACATAGCTGGTCTCACTACCCTCT